>NC_046316.1:79432148-79567734 GCF_009819535.1 Lacerta agilis | reverse complement strand
TTTTAAAATCTCATTTTACCATTCAGATATCAAGTTCTGCCTTTATCCATCTCTACTCCTCTGTCAAGAAAAAATATCCACTGCCTGAAGCGGCCTACTCCAAATTGTGACCCTCGCGCATGCGCACAGAAGCAGCGCTACGGGTTGCGAACGTGCCTCCCGCACGGATCACGTTCGCAACCCGAGCGTCCACTGTATTAGTAAAGTAACAAACGAAAATGCATTGCTCATGGGGAAGTGGCTCGCAAAAATGTGAATACTAATTAAGATTGTATAGCAAAAACATTATGCATATTTTAGAAATAATATGTAGTAAAGAGCTGGTGGGTTTTCATCATGTTTTTCATCATGCTTTCATGGGGAAAACATAGATTCTCTCCTCTCCTTCCCTCCATGAAACTGTGGCTGTGTACACCTCAACGGCTTGAAATCCAGCAAGTACACCCCCCCTTGCTGTATTTCAAGTGACTTTCTAACCTTGTTACACACACCAGAGAGGGGGCGGGAATGTTTTCAACTGATGTGCATTATCAGGATTGCTTCCCTGCGCTGAACTCCAATTTCCTGAATTGTCGTTTGCGTAGCTTCTTCTTCTTCTTCTTTGGCAATCACTCATAGCTGAGTAAGATTGTCTTCCATGGATACAGAGGCGAACCAAGGCGTCGTGACACCTGGGGTGGGGCGTTGCTACGTAGGGCGCATGTGTGGCATCGCTACGTATGATGCATGTGCCGTACGTAGTGACGCTGCACATGCATTGTACATAGTGGTTGTACATATGGACGGTGCCGTGATCCCTCTGCCGCCGCCACAGCCGTGAATTGGAGATCCTCTACATGCGGCTGTAGCAGCAATGGAGGGATCCCACCGCAGTCTGTACGGTGCTCAAGCAGCGCCGGCGGCAAACTGCTATGTACAGCGCACGTGTGGCATCGCTACGTACAGTACATGCGTGCAGCGTTGCACATGCGCTGTACATAGCAGTTTGCTGCCAGTGCCGGGATCCTCATTGCGGCTGCAGCCGCAAACAGAGGATCCTCCAAATGCAGCTGCGGCGGCCTTCTTGTCACCCCCCAGACATGGCACCCGGGGCGACACGCCCCCCACCCCACCCCCGTTGTGACACCACTGCATGGATATGGTCTTAACGGTGTGTCCGTAAGTGACTGTGGAGGAATATCCTGGATCCGCACATCCGTCCATAGTGGAAACATAGGTTTCTGGGTAGGAGTTGATCACAGTGAGGATTTGCCAAATGTGCCTTCCTCTTAGCTCGTTTCTCCCTTTCAACCTGAGTTTGAGCATCTTCAAAGTCCGTGTCACCTTTGGTAGCAGCTATTCTCCGATTGGAGCGCTCGCAAGCCAGTGTTCCCCAGTTGCCAGTGTTTATACTACGTTTTTTTTTTTGGTCTGCACGTGTGAAATCTCTGCCTCCGTTGTGCACACCTCAGCTAATCACAGCTTCTCTTTTCTAATTGGATGGAAGTTGTTTTGAGGAAAAGCAGATCAAACAGGAGTGTTTCTCAAGAAGCTGCAGGATACAGGGGGATTGTGGCTAATGTCACGTGTATATAGCTTCAAACACCAAGAATGGCAGCATGCTGGAGCTGGAGTAAATGGTATTGGATACACAGCCTTTGAGCTTTCCCTTGTGCTTCTGTTCTGTCTGATGACATTCTGTGAACTTGTTTCTTTGCTTCATTTTTCTGTGCTCCCTAGGTGATTACATTCACTATCTATTCGCTGCGGGATGGTCTACATAGAGCTAATGATTTGCTGCAGGTACTTTAGAACATGGAAAGCTATTACTAATCCTCCCTTTAACAGCAAGGGGGACTCTTCATTTTAGTGTTAAAAAAAAAGAGTGGGAGGGATGAAGTATATTTGTCTTGCTTTTCTGGAAACAATTAGCACAATAGGAATTGCCTGTGCCATCCTTATCTGCAAGGAAAGTGCCTTTGAATAACCCAAAATGTCCCTATAATATTAGCATGTTTCTTTAATGGTGAGAAAATGCTTACCAAAGGCCAGGTGCACAAACCTCATTTAAAGCTCTTAGAGTTTTATAGACTTAATGTGCCCTTATCTTCTATTAAATTAAGAGTGAAGGCAGTTACTAGGTGAATGATGTATAAGAATCAAACTAAGGCCTATTGTTATTACCAAATTCTGAAGAAAAGAGGCGGTTTTTTTTTTTTTTTTGAAAAACTGGGCATGTTACATCTGATAAGAGATTGGCATCAGAAGACAACAGGTTACATTGATAAGTGGTGAATATTGTAACATGGCAATGCTCAACGCTAAATGCAGTAGTAAAGGAAACTTGAACGCCTGCCAAGTTGGAAAACCACACTCGCAGAAACTAGTGCCCTGAATACTGACTTGATAGCACATTCAGAACATAATTGAGATGTTGAGCTGTCTGGCTTTGAAAACAGTGAAAGAAATGGCCTATCGAGGGAGGTGGGGATGAACGCCCGAGAAAATAATGATTTGGGATTCCAGCAGATGGGTTCACCAATGTTGAGCTTTCGCATTCATGAAGCACTGAAATGTCTTTCGTTTTGAATGATGACTGTTTGGATTCCAGCAGGTTCCACATGAGCAGATGGAGTCGTTATTCCCTCTTATGAAGAAAGAGAGAGAGAGAAGAGAGGAGAGAGAGAGAGAGAGAGGGAGGACCCAACAGGGGAAAAATCCACATCTACAAAATAAAAAAGCTTATGGACTCCAAGTACTCCATGATGGATAAAGGGGTTATTTAAATCCCTCCTCCATACCCTTCTTCTTCTTCTTCTTCTTCTTCTTCTTCTTCTTCTTCTTCTTCTTCTTCTTCTTCTTCTTCTTCTGTGAGCCAGTGTGGTGTAGTGGTTAAGAGCGGTAGTCTCGTAATCTGGGGAACCGGGTTTGTGTCTCCGCTCCTCCACATGCAGCTGCTGGGTGGCCTTGGGCTAGTCACACTTCTCTGAAGTCTCTCAGCCCCACTCACCTCACAGAGTGTTTGTTGTGGAGGAGGAAGGGAAAGGAGAATGTTAGCTGCTTTGAGACTCCTTTGGGTAGTGATAAAGCGGGATATCAAATCCAAACTCCTCCTCCTCCTCCTCCTCCTCCTCTCTCTTCTTCTTCTTTTCTTCTCTTCTTCTTCTTTCTTCTTTTCTTCTTTTTCTTCTTTTTCTCTCTTCTCTTCTTCTCTTTTCTTTTTCTCTCTTCTTCTCTTCTCTTCTTCTCTCTCTTCTTCTTTCTTTTTCTTTCTCTCTTCTCTTCTTTTTTCTTCTTCTCTCTTCTTCTCTTCTTTTTTTCTCTTTCTTCTCTCTCTTTCTTCTTCTTCTTTTCTTCTTCTTTTCTTCTTCTTTCTTCTCTCTTCTTTCTTCTTCTTCTTCTTCTTCTTCACTTTTTCTTGCCAGGACAACTCAATGCCACTTACAACAACACCCCAAAACCAACATACATCAAAACCAAGAGAAAAATCAATACATCAAGAACATCCAGCCCACATTAGCAGGCTAACAGATTAACGGGCACCACATAAAAGCTTTTTCTTTTGAATAAAGCCATGCAGGAACTGACAATAACATTGCAAGAGTATGTTGGAAGAAGCTTAACATGCATGCATGGAGTTATAACAACATCCAGGGTTAGAGCAATGACAGGTTATTCCAGCTGGAGCTGCTAGCAAAGAATTCAGCTGCTTCCAAATTGTTAAAAGACACAACATTATGAGGGGATAGAGTAGCAATCGATTCCTCTTCAGTTTTCTCTCCCTGGGCTTGGAATCAAACTTAGAATATGAGCACAGCTTGCCTGTGGCAGCTTGGAAACCCTGTATCATCTCCATCTTGTCTCCTTTCAGCTTCAACTTGGTGGCACAGCATGTGTTGCCAGCATCTAGGGCCCTGCTGAGGGTGGGGTGGTAGGGATGCCTAACAGTATCTGCATCACCCAGAGATTGCAGCCACAGAGGTCAATTTCTGGTTTGCATGGAGCAGCTGTTTTCACGGAGCCACAGCTGTACCGAGGCAGCTCTGGGTGTTGGAATTTTGCACCCCCTAACAATTTTTGCCCGGGGCAACTGCCCCTGTGTCCTCCCCACACTACACCGCTGGTTTAACCTCATCTCTTTGCCCAGAGCTTCCAGAGATTCATTTAGGATGAAGGCAGGCACACTGAAGTGCTTCAAATCTGGGGGTGATGTAGGTAGCCAGATTCACTCACCTGTAAACACACCTTTGCAATACACATTGTTGCATTCCATCAGTTCTATGGATGCTGTTTGTCCCTTTCCCTCTTGCATTAACAGGTAACTTATATGCAGAGTCACCAGCAAATGGAAAGGGAACTCTACTCTGTGTGCAGCTAACAGTTATAATGCACCTACTTGCTTTTGTTCCTTGTGCTCAGGGAAAGAAGCTACAACTTCAACTTTCCCAGAAAGCATAATTTCCCTTCCCCGGATAAAATTATGATAAACTGTATAAATGCGTTTTCCTCTCTTTCCTCTCTCCCTCTTTGTCCTAACGCTGCTGTCCTGAGAGAGAGAGAGAGAGAGAGAGAGAGAGAGAGAGACAACAATCTAGATTCAGTCTGATGTTTAATTAATCTGTATTCCTTATGCTCTGTTTAGAGGGGGCTAAAGAATGCCGGGGGTGGGTGGGGTGGGGGGGAGAGAAGAATAGGAGCAAGATAACATCTTTGGTTAAAAGTGTAAACTTCCTATGAGAGAACAGGATCTATTCAGAAAGCAGGCTTTTGATGCAGTTCTTTTGATTAAACCCAGTTTGATCACTCTGTCCCAGAGTGATCTTTGTATAGCCCCCCTTCCCCACTCCCTGCCCCAAAATGGGGCTTTTGAGCATCACCTATTCTGGTCTGTGGAGCTCTTATAGGCTATCAGCTCCCACAGAAGCAGGCGGACTGCTGCCTCTTTAATGTTTTCTTGCAGTTGTGGTCCATTGCTTCACTTCATGCATGGAGCAGTGATTTCCCCTTTCTTCCATCTCTTATAACATGCGTTCTCAAATCTCAAATCTGCAAGCTCCTTATGCAGCCACAGTGGTTCTTTAGAGCCTCTCACTTTCTTTCCTGTTGCAATTGTCTGCATTTGTACCTTCAATATTTCACCTTTAAGAAAGTCCCTTCCATCTTGGACTCCCTTCTCTTTGAGTATTTCTGAACATGGGATCGTACACAGTAGCGTCTTAAGCTTTTTGAAATTGGCCTTCTAAAGTCCAGAGTGCATGTCCGACTACACACAGCTTTCCCTTGCCTCTGTATCATGAAACCCAAAGGACACAATCACTTCCTCCCAAGTTTCCCAGTACTTCCACTTTGTTGATCATTTCCTCCCTGTTTGTGGAGACCAGGTCCAAGATAGATGACCCCGCCTTGAAGCTTCTTCCACCTTCTAGGAAATGAAATTGTCAAGGAGGCAATGGAGGGAGTTTTTGAACCATACATTCCTGGCAGAGTTGAGTTCCAAAAGCTATCAGGAAAATTGAAGTCTCCCCTGACTACTGTAGCTCTCCTTTTTGAGTGTTTGTTGATCAGCTTTAGGAAGGCACGGTCCAAGTCTTTAGTTTGGCTTGGCGTTCTATAGCAGACACCCACAGCAAAGTCACTGTTGTTTTCTCTATCCTACAATTTTATTTGAGACTATTCCCAAGGCCTCTGAGGCAGTAGAAACACCAACCCCATCCTGCCAGCTGCAGAACTGATAAGACCCATCTGGAGGGATATTTCTGCCATCTCCAAGCCCTCTCGAGCTCAGTAGATTGGGGTTTTTGATTGCTTTGTAAATCTGGCTCCAACTTAATAACCATAATTGAAAGAACAATGATCATAGAGGGTAAGCTTGTGGGTCCTTAATCTTTGTACTATGCCCACAAAGTCCTAGGCACAAACATCATTAGATTTTCTCTCACCCACACAAATTCTTTCATTTCTTTCCTCTGTTCCAGTGCCGAATCCTTTTTAATTATGTGCCACGGTGCCCTGTTATTAAAGCCAATGCGATTTGGCCAGCACATTAATGAAAGTCAAAGCAAGTGTTCATAGGTGGATAGATGCGAATTCCAAAAAAAAAATTGGCGTTGGACTGTGTGTGCCAATCACTGGGAATGGGGAACATTGTGCATACCCACTGTGCAAATATAGTGGCAGGTGGTAACGGTGCTATTTTCAGGCAATAACCATTGCGGCATCCAACTGTGAGTTAACCTGGCCACTGTGACAATAGTTCCCAAAGCAAACAGCAGCTTGCTTAGTGCAGCAGGAGATAAGACCTTGCCAACCGCTGCCACAGTGTTTCAAATTGCTATCGTGCCCGTAACCTGGACACAGCCTCCAATCCGTTGCAAAAGTCTCTCTGAAGACATTGGTTTCTACCTGAGGTTCAGCAATATTAATGATATTTCTGCTCATAACTTAAAAGTGGCCTCGACTAATTATTTATTAGTGACTTAGTATGTGCATAAGGCATTTTTCTAATTGGTCACTAAGTGTAACAATTAGCAGAGTCAGCCATCTGGTCATGGACTGCAAAGCTATGCATTTCACGGCTTGCACTTAATTGCTAAGCAAATGCTGGGTTGTTTTATTTTTATTTTTTGTAGGTGAGAACAGGCAGATGTCAGCTACCGAAACAAGGATCCTCACAACCATGCTTGGCAACGGTTCACGAAGGTAGAGTTGTCACAGGAATCAGACCATTCCAGCAGTTTGGGGGCATTCCAGCAGTTCACCACTGAAGTTCGTAAAACCCGAAGTGTGCAGCAAATCATATGGGACTTCCTTGGCCAAATCACCTCATGCTTGTGCTGCATCCGAAATCCAGCATATTTTTAATGAGCCTGCCATGTCATACTTATCTTATCCCCTGCTGCCTATATATAAATACTGTATACTACAAGCAGACTTAATGGTAACTTAAGCTTTATTTTTGATTAGGCCTGGGACCTGCACAAAGTAGAAGCTAAATTCATACAGTCGGGCCACGCCTCTGAAGGAACATTCAGACAGGGGAAATACTGTGTTAGTTTCATAGAATCATAGAGTTGGAAGAGACCACAAGGGCCATCCAGTCCAACCCCCTGCCAAGCAGGAAACACCATCAAAGCATTCCTGACAGATGGCTGTCAAGCCTCTGCTTAAAGACCTCCAAAGAAGGAGACTCCACCACACTCCTTGGCAGCAAATTCCACTGTCGAACAGCTCTTACTGTCAGGAAGTTCTTCCTAATGTTTAGGTGGAATCTTCTTTCTTGTAGTTTGAATCCATTGCCCCGCGTCCGCTTCTCTGGAGCAGCAGAAAACAACCTTTCTCCCTCCTCTATATGACATCCTTTTATATATTGAACATGGCTATCATATCACCCCTTAACCTTCCCTTCTCCAGGCTAAACATACCCAGCTCCCTAAGCCGTCCTCATAAGTCATCGTTTCCAGGCCTTTGACCATTTTGGTTGCCCTCCTCTGGACACGTTCCAGCTTGTCAGTATCCTTCTGGAACTGTGGTGCTCAGAATTGGACACAGTATTCCAGGTGAGGTCTGACCAGAGTAGAATACAGTGGTACTATTACTTCCCTTGATCTAGATGCTATACTCCTATTGATGTAGCCCAGAATTGCATTGGCTTTTTTAGCTGCTGCATCACACTGTTGACTCATGTCAAGTTTGTGGTCTACCAAGACTCCTAGATCCTTTTCACATGTACTGCTCTTAAGCCAGGTGTCACCCATCCTGTATTTGTGCCTTTCATTTTTTTGTTTATTTTGTTTACCTGATTGTAAAGTCTGTCCAATTTTCTAAAGTTCCTTTCACACTGCAGGAGCTGCCACATTATGGGACTGTGGCTTTTTCAAAGGGTTGCATGTGGATTTCTTAGCGAAACCTTGGGGAGATGGCGCAAACTGCCATGTGATTGCTGCATCAATCAACTCTCCATAATCTGGCCTCCTGGGTCATAGCGGTTTCTTTAAAGGGGCTATGTGACAGATACGTAATTGATAATGCATGCTTTACAATACTTACACAAGCAAAAAAATTGGCCAGTACTCTGATAGTAAGTACAACATGGCATATGTTATTCTCATGCCATTTACCCTTCTTCTGTAATAATAATAATAATAATAATAATAATAATAATAATAATAATAATAATTTATTATTTATACCCCACCCATCTGGCTGGGTTACCCCAGCCACTCTGGGCGGCTTCCAACAGAATGTTAAAATACAATATCTATTAAACTTTAAAGCTTCCCTAAACAGAGCTGCTTTCAGATGTCTTCTAAAAGTCTGGTAGTTGTTTTTCTCTTTGACATCTGGTGGGAGGGCGTTCCACAGGGCGGGCGCCACTACCGAGAAGGCCCTCTGCCTGGTTCCCTGTAACTTGGCTTCTCGCAGCGAGGGAACCGCCAGAAGGCCCTCAGCACTGGACCTCAGTATCCGGGCAGAACGATGGGGGTGGAGACGCTCCTTCATGTATACTTGACCGAGGCCGTTTAGGGCTTTAAAGGTCAGCACCAACACTTTGAATTGTGCTCGGAAACGTACTGGGAGCCAATGTAGGTCTTTCAAGACAGGTATTATGTGGCTATTTGCACAGTCCCATGTCACCATCTTAAGAGATCTCTAACCTCAACCAAATGAGTTCTCATCCTGATCCAATGTCACTCACCCTTAAGACAACAAAACCAATGATGCAGTCTGACTGCGAGTCGGGGAAAACATCATGGAAATTTGCACCACCTGATTTCCTTGTATGTATAACTCTGTTATTACTCAGGATTTAGTTGCATGAATTTCTCTACATGTGAGGATTGCAACCAAGTTTCTACTTAGTGATATTCCTGCCTGTAACACTTGAACTATCATTATCAAAGATCTGCCAGCTGTGAAAGTTTTAATTAAGCATAATTAAACTTAAATTAACAGTGCTGATGGACTAAGTGGTGACTTTGAAAAATGTAAGTAAATACTATGGTACTCCATGCTTCCTTGACATCTTAGTTCCTTCATTGGGGAATAGCTGTTTTGACTTCCTGACTACAGAGTTAATGACTGTATTATGAATCTCTGAATGTGTAAAACAGGAGAAAGAACTTTCATTATTATAACATTGTGAAGTTAATGATGACTATGAACATGCTGACATGACTGGTTGTCAGGGTATTCTGAACCACTTGCCATTAGCAAAGGAGTCTCATTTTCCTTGGTTGAAATTTGACATAAGAGCGTAGCTGGTATGTGTGTGCCAACAACATTTGAGCCTCTGTGAGAAGGAAAGGCCATAGGAAAACAGAATGTAGACTAATTAAGGGCCATATAAAGTAATGATTCAGCCAGACCACTCCTCTCACGTTGGAACACAGAAAGCTTTCTCGTAGCAAGAAAGATTCAGATTCGGGAGAAAATCTCATAAATCTTCCTGATCATGCACAATGGACCTCCTGATAGGGCAGTTATCTGCAGACTGCCCTCTCTTGCGGAACAAAGTGACTGGTTGAGTATATAGGGCAGTGGTTCTCAAACTTTTTTCTCTGGGCCAGACTTTCAGAATTAAAAAATGCTCATTTTTTAATTGATAAGAAATACGTTGGATAACAAAACTTCTAGCAGTGCTTGGTTTATAACTTAGAACCACTTTATAATATGATCATAGGACATCCAGAAATTATAAAACAATGCAGACACATAAGAACACTAATCATTCCCAAAATATAACTCTAAGCAAGCCTCTTACATAGGCACCTTAAGTACGTATACAAACTCAATGAGAGGTGTGAGCTTGCTTTTGCCAGGTAATCTCATTTATGTTATGTCTAATTTGAGGCAAACAGACTCTCATCTTCTCATCAACACAAATATGCCTTTCTCTTTTCCAATCTTTCATATTACTCAGAGCTGGAAATTTCTGTTCACTACAATATATCATGGAGAACTGTAGAATAGTTAGTGCTCTTGAAGAGAGGTGTGGCTATTGTTTCTGGCTGTAAATCCCCAAAAATGTTTTGGTACAATACTATACTATATTACACTGAAATATTAAATGTTTCTTGGATAATAATAATAATAATAATAATAATAATAATAATATTTATACCCCACCCACCTGGTTTAAACCTTTAAAGCCCTAAACGGCCTCGGTCCTGTATACCTGAAGGAGTGTCTCCACCCCCATCGTTCAGCCCGGACACTGAGATCCAGCGCCAAGCGCCTTCTGTCGGTTCCCTCACTGCGAGAAGCAAAGCTACAGGGAACCAGGCACAGGGCCTTCTTGGTAGTGGTGCCCGCCCTGTGGAACGCCCTCCCATCAGAGGTCAAGGGAAGAAACAACTACCTGACATTCAGAAAATACCTGAAGGCAGCCCTGTTTAGGGAAGTTTTTAATCTGTGATATTTTAAATGTATTTTAATATTTGATGGAAGCTGCCCAGCTGGGGAAGACCCAGCCAGATGGGCGGGGTACAAATAATAATAATAATAATAATAATAATAATAATAGAAGAGTTTTCCCAGCCCCTCTGGACAGCTTCCAACAAAAGATTAAAAATACAATCAAACATCAAACATTAAAAACTTCCCTAAACAGGGCTGCCATCAGATGTCTTCTAAAAGTCAGGTAGTTGTTTATTTCCTTGACATCTGATGGGAGGGTCATCTGACAAGGCAGGTGCCACTATTGAGCAGGTCCTCTGCCTGGTTCCCTGTAACTTCGCTTCTCGCAGTGAGGGAACCGCCAGAAGGCCCTCGGAGCTGGACCTCAGTGTCCGGGCAGAACGATGGGGGTGGAGACGTTCCTTCATCCTTGAATCTTCCTACCACACTTGCCATCTTCTCCTGTCACCCTGGTGTGGGGGCCACACACCCATTGAGAACCACTGGTGTAGAGGATGAAACTATGGAATTCATTCTCATAGGAGGCAATGATCTCCACCAGCTTGGATGGCTTTAAGAGACAGTTAGACCAATTCGTGGAGGATGAGGCTGTCAGTGGCCGCCAACCAAGGCGGCTGTGTTCTGTCTCCACTACCGGAGGCAGTCTGCACCTGAGTACCAGTTGCTTGAAATTTCAGGTGGGGAGGCTGCTGTGATGCTCACGTCCTGCTTGCAGCCTTCCACTCACTGAGTGGTTGGCCACAATGATCCACCAGGCTCTTTGTTTTCATGTTTTTGAAGATGTTGCTCCTGCCCTCAAGTCTCTCTGGCTAGTCTGCATTCATAGGAATCATGGGAATCAATGACGTCTTTAGAATATTTGTCACCTGCTCTGATATAGCCTTTGTGCACCATAATGTATTCACATGCTGATTCCAGCAGAGCTGCATACCCCCCCCCCGCAACCCCCGCTTCTCCAGCAGCTGAAATAAAGCTACATTTGGCTTTTGAATCATACAAAAGATACCTTCGCGTCTTGCTTTTTGTTCATCCTGCCGTGTCTTACCTTGAATAATGAATATCATTGTGATGTTGCAATATTACCGTCGGGAGATTTGGGGCGAAATTTGCAGATGGAAAGTTTCCATTCACTGACCTTAAAACAATTTAAGCAGCACTTTCTGGCACCACAGAAGTTAGCTTTCGCTCTTCCCAGAGAGGAAAATAACATCTATTGAATGCAGAGCTATAAAAATCAACTTGCAGGTACATTCATGATAATATAGAGAATTGTCTTGCATGTTATCTCCTTTTATTTTCCTGCAGCAACAGCAGCTGCAAAATAAAAATAATGGACAAGGCTTAAATCTGATTGAAGTGCAATATAAAGTGTGGAAGGGCTATAATTTTTAAATTGTTTTAGCTTCCATCT
Organism: Lacerta agilis; assembly: GCF_009819535.1. Lineage (NCBI taxonomy): Eukaryota > Metazoa > Chordata > Lepidosauria > Squamata > Lacertidae > Lacerta > Lacerta agilis. The sequence continues at coordinate 79,555,928 of NC_046316.1, read as the reverse complement.
CTGCAGATATCTTGGGATACTGAGGGAAGATGTGCCTGAGATGCACAAATGGGGCGGGGGGACGGGGCAGACAGACAATGAAGAGGTTTTTACTTACCCGGTATGTCAGTTGCAAATACCAAAGTAAGAATGCATTCAAATTCCATTCAATTACATTTGTGAACCTAATGCAAGCGAATAACTTTCTCAATTGGAACAAATGTGGCAAAGTGCTTGGCTGTGCAATCCTATACATGTCTGCTCGGTAGCAAGCCAATTCAATGGGACTCATTTCCATGTATGTTTATATAGGATTTCCGTGCACTGCTCTGGTTCTCCAGAAGTGGCTTAGTCATGCTGGCCACATGACCTGGAAGCTGTCTGCGGACAAACGCCGGCTTCCTCGGCCTGTAAAGTGAGATGAGCGCCGCAACCCCAGAGTCGTCCGCGACTGGACTTAACGGTTAGGGGTCCCTTTACCTTTATGTTTTAAATAGGTTTTAAAAAATGTATACATATATAGTTTTAATTCTAACAATGTTTAATTGTTTTTAAAATATTATTCTCCACATGTTTTTAGCTGTTCTGAAGTAAGCCGCCTTGAGCCCCTGTGAGGAAAAAAGCTGGGGTATGAATAAATATGATGATGATTATATTTTAGTGTGATTGCTTGCACACGGGTTTTGTTTAATTTACAGATTCATGCAGAAAAGGGGATACAACAGAGTTATGAATGAACACGTTCAAGACTGACAGAATAAGACAGATTATTCTGTTTCTGTAGAGAGAAAGTACAAAGAAAAGAGTTTCCTCGCACAACCAGCAAGTTTCGTGCGGAAAGTACAATGGATGTTTTTTACTTGAACAATGAACAGGTTGAAAATCCGGGCTGCAAAGGAGCAAGACAAAGTGCAGGGAAATATATATCCGCTCTGTTTATGCCTTAATTGGCTGCAGACAGTCATGAGGTCAAGTTGAAGTGTGTCTCAAGAGAGCAAGAGCAGGGCTGTGCTCAAGAAAGGAGCCTCAAATTAATGCATTGAGAAGCATTTACTGCCACATAACAGCGGACATTTCAGGCAATCACAAGAAAAAATGTGCAGGATGATACAGTTAGGCTCCTTCCTCTGGGCAAGAATAATGGAGGACAGCAAACCCGCGAGCATGAATGGGGCGTACACATATTGTTAAAAGCTTCATGCCATATGTCACCCGAGCAAAACAGCAAGAACAACAACTTTGGCAGACGTTTTAGTATCTGAGGGAGATTAATCAAAATAACAATGCCTCTTCCCACTACCAGCGGCACTCTGAAACAATAGGACGGGAATAATACCCACAATCCACATCTAGCTCTTGCTAAGACAATTTGTATCCTTAAATTCATTGTACCACCTCTCTGTTAACACAACACACCAATAATTCGCTTTGCATAGTTCACAGCATTAGAATTGCTTCTTTTTTTGCATTGCGTTGCAGCAGAATTTATTACATCTATTAATCATTTATTAAATATATTTGCTATGCGTTCTTCACCAGAAGGTACCAAGCAGGGTTCCATTTTTTAAAAAGGAAAAAAGTCAAAGTTCACAATATCTATCAAACAATATTAATCAAAGGGATAAGGGTGGGGCTGATGACAGGACTAGGGAGGGAGGGACTCACCTAAACCGTCGTAGTTCAGTTCTATGACCTGGCGAACTGACATACAACTTGTAGAATAAAGACTTCTTTTCCCACTTCTGGGTTTGGGCAGAGCTCTGCTGTTCAGCGTGAATCGGATGTGATGTTACTTACATCACTTAACTCACTCTGGCTTGCTTTACACCAGCTTTTGTGCAGAGGATTGCTCCCACAGAATTACTTAACATTCTGTGTTTCTTCATCATCATTAGTCTTTCTAATATTAGCCCAGTCATGTGAAATATGCATTAGTTAATGCTGACCTAAATGTTTATTAGGTTCTTTTTAAACAACAGCAACAACAACAACAACAACAACAACAACAACACATTAAATTAAAATAATGTTCATTTCTGGAAGGATCAAAGTGCATAATATATATTATTGTCTTTTTTTTTTTAAAGAAAGTATTGCCAGGGAGGTTCATCAACTGGGAACTATAGTGAGACTACTGTCAGTAGCAAAAATGCCACCTGAGATAAGGGCTGGAGGCAGGACCAGCCTGTCCATGAGGTGGGCTGAGGCAGCCACCTTGGGCAACCCCTCCAGCACTGCCACCTCCGGCTCTGGTGGAGAAGTGGCACCAGCTGCACAAGATTTCATGGGATTTTGGTGATCTCTTGTGAGATTTCACTGGAACCTTGGGCCATTCACCATCTCTTAGCCTAACTTACCTTACGGGATTGTTGTGAGGATGAATTGGGAAGGAGGAGAACGATGTTCACCCCTTGAGCTCCTTGGAAGATAAGGGTCAGTGGCATAGCAAGGGGGGCCGTAGGGGACGGATTGCCCCAGGTTACATAATGGGGGTGTGTGTGTGACAAATTATCAAGGAACAATTATTGCCCTACTAGGGCGGTTCATAAAAAACTTTTTTTTTTGAAAATGCCTGCTCCAAAGGTCTTATCTTACTATACTAGGGATTATATAGCTATATATGAAATTTCATGCATATCAGTTGATATCTTGACCCTCCTCCACCGAAATAGCTGTTCACTTGGCTGTTTTCCTGTGTCATAAAGGCTGAAATTACAGTTCAGAGAACACTTTACTGTTCCCAACCCTAACCCTGTGGAAAGCCATCTAATTAGACTTTAGTTTGATTTTGAGATGCTTTTAGGAGGTAATTTAATTATTGTTTGATTTTATACCAATGTTATGTATCTGATGTTAGCCACCCTGAGCCCGACGTCCGCCTGGGAGGGTGGGATATAAATAAAAGTTATTATTATTATTATTATTACTTGTTATTATTCCTTTGTAAGAAAATATGAAATAACGTAAAACCATTTTTGCAGGGGAGGGGAACCAATGTGCGGGTGACAATAAATTTTCTGCACCGGGTACCACCTGACCTTCCTACATCTCTGATAAAGGTGGTATATAAATGCAATTCATCATCATCTTCATCATCATCATCATCATCATCTGCCTCACTGGGCTGTTGTTGCAATGTTAACACAGGAAGGTGGTAGAGGAGTATGTATGACCTTAATTCCTTGAAGGAATTGCAAGACATTTAGAAGTAGAATACAAATTTCTAACTTTGTGGAAGGGCTGTAGCTCAGTGGTAGAGCGTGTACTTTGCATGCAGAAGGTCCTAGGTTCAACCCCCAATATCTTCAGGTAGGGCTGGGAGAGATTCGCTGCCTGAAATCCTGGCGTTCCACTGCCGGTCAGTGTAGGACAATATGGAGATAGATGGACCAATTGTCTGACTCAGTAACATAGGAAGCTGCCTTATACTAACTAAAACAAAGTCGATTTATAATTCCTCAAAGTCTCTATTAAAGGCAAATAATTATGCTGTGAATACCTGCTGATCACTCAAACAGCAGCAACACTTAACACATGTCTTGCTGCCTGTCTGGAGAATTCCCAATAGGTTTTCTAGCAAATGTCAGCTCACTTCTGAGTCAAGCACACCCCTGTGTTCCTTTTTTGCTTTGCTACAATTTGTCATGCTTCATACTTGGGTAGATCTGCCAATTTTCATTGTCCTCACTGACAGCATCTGACAGTTTACCGTTTATGTCTTCAAAACTCACGGTGGCAGCATTATCAAAGTTACCAGCATTGAAATTCAACCTGGAGAAACTTGGCAATTTACATGCCTCCAACTCCTGGCCAGATAATGCTAGGTATTAACAAAACCAAACTGCACTTTAAAAATAAAAAATAAAAAATTGTATTGCTCTGTAAAAGGAAGGCACAGCTGAAAGCCACAAACCGGTCATCAGTTATTATCAGCATTTCCTACCTATCCGGAAAAGCTTGAAGGCAGCCGCATTGGTAACTTGCGTGGAGATTCATGAATCGAATAAGTTGAAATGCTGTGAAATGTGAGGGTGCATGATAGCTAGATTTGAGGAGAAACACCTTTGCTGGCTGGAGGGCTGAGCAGTCACCATTTTGTTTAAAATCCTCAAAGTAATTTCTGTATTGCAGTTTCAAGGGCCTTTCTGAAGAAGGCATAGAGGACACACATTTCTCCCTGATGTCTGCGGGATATGAGTGTAAAGCGCATTGTAATGCTGGGCCGATAAAGAGGATTCTCAGTCCTGCACAGTGCCATTTCCTTCTTTTACAACGGGAGTGGGGAAACCTACGGCCTCCTAAATTATGCTGCACTCCTGCTCCCATCAGCCCCAGCTAGGATGGCTTGGTTCCAGCTGTGGCTTGTAAACAGCCTGTCTGAGCGGTTTTTCTCAGCCTGGACCTATGGATCCTGAAATGAGGGGAAAGACACATAAGTAGTGGTTGCTATGGTGACTATACCTTGGCCAAATTGTGCCACAATGGACCATAGTGTGAAGAAGACTCTGAATACTTCTATGGCTCTAAGCCCAGAGTGTACGCTAATAAATGCTTAGGAGCACATTAAATGCCCTAAGACAAAGGAAACGGTTTCTGTTAATTGCCCCAAGACAAAGCGAAACTTTCTTTTATTTTTTTTACTGTTTCTGCACAGTAAAAATCAGTGTGGTGAACTTTCTGTTATTTACTAATGCAGAACCAAATTTTAGTTAAAGAATCAATTAAAGGACCCAATCCGTGAGCATGAAAAGTGTTGTGGGATGTTGAGGAGCTGAGAATAGCTTCATGTTTTTCTTCTCTAGACTTCATCTTTGCTTCGTCTATTTTCCACACAAGCAGTTTTTCTCCGATGTCTTATTGTGCTGTGACTTCTCTTCTCTGAAACACCTAGAAAAGCATAGCTTTTAGATTTCATTCTGACTGCTTGTAGCAATTTTACACTGGCTCGGGTTTTTCTGTCCTGACTGCTCTGCTTATTTTCCACAGCTTTCATTAACCATTTCAGGATTTTTCTTACCCTCCAACATTTATCTGATGAAAATAGGGACATCCTATTTAATAATAATAATAATAATAATAATAATAATAATAATAATAATAATAATAACAATAACAACAACAACAACAATGTCCTGTCCACCTGACTGTGTTGCCCCAGCCACTCTGGGCTGCATACCGTAAAGTCGCGAATATAAGCCACACTTTAACTTTTCACAGTTGGAATTTTTTTTAGGGGGTGAGGCTTATATTCAGGGCAATACGGTAATCAAACATCAAACATTAAAAATATCCCTATACAGATGTCTGCTAAAGGTTGTATAGTTACTTATCTCCTTGGTTCGGGTGTCGCATAACTCCATACCCTCCAACATTTCTCTGATGAAAACAGGGACGTCCTATGGAAAAGCGGGACATTCCAGAATCAAATGAGAAACCAGGATGGCTTCTGTAAATTCAAGACTGTCCCAGGAAAATAGAGACACTTGGAGAGTCTGATATTTTACTTCTCCCTCATCAAATATGTTCCTAGTTATTTCTATACAAAGTTAGGTGTGTGTCCCCCCCAAAAAGCATGAGAGCTGAGAATATCCCCTATCTGAAATCCGGGAAAGCTATGGCTGATCTATGTCGATGGTACTAAGCTGGACAGAGCACTGATCTCACTCCTGTGGTCTTATGCACATCAGACCTATTTGATGTCAACAGCTGCAACAGCACTTTACATGGCTGCTGTTTCTACAACTCCCAAACTCTTAGGCAAGGGGAATAGAAGGTGTTTAGAGCATGTGCTTTGCATGCCGAAGGTTGCAAGTTCAATCCCTGGCATCTCCAGGTAGGGTTGCAAATGCCCACTGTCTGAAATCCCGAAAAACACTGCCAACATGTACACAATACCGGGCTAGATGGATCAATTATGTGACTCAGTATAAGACAGTTTCCTATGTTTCTTCCTATTTGCATTTACTTTAAGTGTGAAAGCAAATGTTTCCCAGGAACTGAGAAATTATGACAGCCACAGAATATTATTGCTTCGTTCTTCATCAAAGTGTCATCGATTTGTTTAATTCTTTCCCTTCTGGTTCTGGTAATAAAAACCAAACATGCTCCCCCCCCTCTTTTTTTTTGAGATACAACCACAATTGGCGGAAGAAATATAACAGCACAGGTAACAAAACTGATTCAGATTATGGCGCGGGGAATAGAAGTACCTATAAAAGAAAATGAAATGAAACAAGTGTGGTTTGAGCAGTTGACATTTATCAAGGAAAGTGAATTGTCACTGAACCACCAAGGACCAGCCACCCAGGAAAAAATAAATAAAAGGAGTTTGACAGTGATGGTTTATATTCTCTCTAAACCAGTATATTTGCAAGGGAATGAGCTTTAGATTTCTTAAACTGCAATCCTATTCTTACCTGGAAGTAAATCCTACTGAAGTCGATGGCATTGGCTTCTGAATAGGCATGCACAGAATAGTTCTGTGAGATGGACTAAATTTACTAATATAGGGTTATTAGACAAATTATATAAGAAGATACCAATTATTATGATGGAGGGAAACAGTAAGACAAAAGCTCTGTTTGTTGCAAGGAACACATAGGGTGCAATTAATAATGCTTGAAGAAATGATATTTGTGAATTCTGAAATCAACTGACTTGATCCACACATCCCAGACCGAAATGTAGATCATAACTTTGTTATTTGCTTCCACACTTCCTGAATATTCTATTGCAGTTCTCAACAAATGTAGTGGAATTCATTCTAAAATGCATATATTGGTGAAAAATACAGCTAAAAATATGTGTGTGTGTGTGTGTGTGTGTGTGTGTAAATCACCACCACCAGAGATTAACATGGAAACAGGATTGAATGGGTTGATGGGTGAACACAGACAGGAAATATACTAATTCACCCATCCATAGGCACACTTTTTATGTAGCTTGTGTTCCATGTGGTTCCTCTAATGAAGGATGATGGGCGAAGAGCACTATCTCCACCTGGTTCTCCCTAGCTTGGTCCAGAATAAGCCAAGACATTTCCAGAAAAGCATTGTATAAACTTCCAGAGTGTGTAATCCAAACCCAGGCATCATGAACTTTAAGGTGCCTCTGATCGCAACAGACCCAACTAATGTCAGGAAGAAAGGAATGGTTCTGCTATTCAGTGATGTGGCAGAAAATGGACGGAGCAATCCAATGAGGGTGGAGAAAGAATCCGTGCTTTAGAACGTCCAAATCCAGAGCCTTCCTAGGCCCATGCTGTCCAGGAGTGAAAGATGTGTGTGGTTGCTCCAGGGCTGGCATACCACCCCTCTCATCCCAAGGGCTTGACAGGAGAATAGTCGGGCTTTGCATACAGAAAAACTTCTGCTTTGCCTATAGATTTCCCCCTTTGCCATCTGCACCACCAGATCACTGATGGTTGAAGGACAATAGCAGCACCACTACGACTGGTTGGGCAGACGTCCCTCTTCTCCCGTAGAGAAGGAGGTCTGCAAAAACCCAGTGCCCCCTAGAACACCCTCCCACAGGTCATAACATTGTACCCACAGAGCTGAAACAACATTTCAAAACATCTGAAAATTCAATGAAATTCCAACTTTGAAAGGTCAGAGTTCCTAAACTTAGGTGAAAGGAAGGGATGAACACATGTTTCAGTTACTCTCAGTTTTTCCAGGCTTAAGCAGAGGTGAAGCAACCTGGTCTGGTACCTGGAGCAGTGCTCGTCCCGGGGGTGTGGCGTGCGTCCCGGGGGTGGGGTGGTGAGCAGTGTGTTTCCTAGGGGGGTGCCGCTCGGGGGGCGGCATCTTGTTGCACCCCCCCCTTTGGAATGACACACAGGATGACCGCCCCCGCCCCTGCCCCCCCTTGGAACGCCCCTGGGCTTAAGTTCTGTTCTCCACATGTCAGCATCAGTGTGCTTAGAAAAGAGAGAGAGAGAGAGAGAGAGAGAGAGAGAGAGAGAGAGAGAACGCCACATAAAAGTTCACCAGCATTTTAATGTATTTTCCTCCATAATAGTCACATTTTCATAAGCCATTTCAACCGATAAACACATTTTTGCAGGCGCTTTCCCCTAATACAATGCATTTTATATGATACTTTTGCTAATAGACGCATGATGATAATGATGATGCAAGTATGGATAACTATGTAAATGCCAGAGGGGTGACAGAATCTCTTCCTGATATGCTCGTCTTGTAGTGGCTAGGACTTTTGAAAACCTTTCACGATAAAGGATTCCACCATGTGAATCTCCCTCTGCAATCTGAAGCGTTGGAAGCCAAAGATGGTTCTGCCCACTCATCCGCTGTTTGTTTCTGTGAACTAGGTTGTCTATTTCTGAAGCTTAGATGGTGAGTGCTGGAGGTCTTTGGTACACTATTATTGGATGTCAATGCGGGACATAAAAGCCCTGTTTGTGCCACAGCTTCAGAAGCATCCCCCAAAAGCAGATTTAATTACTTTGCTTATGTGTGGATTCTTGCATTGCCCAAGGAAATACACAGATGTATCTCATCTGCTCTGTTGGCTCCATTAGCCTTGCAATGGCTGGTATTCATTGTGTGTATAGTCCGCATCCATTCACCTCCTGTGATTCTGCCACGGCCTATTATTCATCCTAGCCGACATACAGAACCACACTATAAAGTTGGAGCTTGGATGGTTTTGCATCCAAAACCCAAGTACAGTAAACAATAAATCTCTTGTCAGTCGACATCACAAACTCATATATTAAAAGCTTTTTATATATGTGATAAAACCAAACCTGCAGCAAATGTGAGGCGGCTTAAATATTTAAGGACTGACATCTCAAAAGGAATGGAACATATTACCGCAGTACTAAAATATTAATAATTTACACTTTAATAGAACAGAAGCTCTCCTTACAGATAAAGATAAATAAAGATGCTTTTTTAAATAAAAAAAACCCCACTGTGTGCAATGATGTCATTGAAAAGACAGCAACCCAAGTGTATAGGCAGGAGAGATGTTGGATAAAGTACAGGTATGTACCGGTAAGTCTGTGATACGATCATTATAGGGCAATTCAGGATGCTCTTATCTTCATCATCTTCCTCTTCATCCTTAGCATTTGTACAATGCTTTTCATATGTTTTTAGCTTGCTGTTGATTTTAATCAGTGCTTTGTTTTCTTAAATTTTTTTAGGGGTAGGTACTCTCATTTTGACTCCAGAAAATCACCATTTTATAGTTCCAATTTGGAAAAATAATTACAGTAAATGGACAAAAGTACAAAGATTCACAAAATGTTTAGGGGTATGCGTACCCCTGCGTACCCACAGAAAAAAGCACTGATTTTAATTATTTTTCACAGTGGCCAACCAGATGCCTATAGGAAGTTCACAAGCATTTTATTTCAGCCATGAAGCTCTCTTGATGACTTCAGGGCTATCAGCCAAGGCCTGGGAGAAGAGAAGAAGAAGAAGAGTTTGGATTTGATATCCCGCTTTATCACTACCCGAAGGAGTCTCAAAGCGGCTAACATTCTCCTTTCCCTTCCTCCCCCACAACAAACACTCTGTGAGGTGAGTGGGGCTGAGAGACTTCAGAGAAGTGTGACTAGCCCAAGGTCACCCAGCAGCTGCATGTGGAGGAGTGGAGACGCGAACCCGGTTCACCAGATTACGAGTCTACCACTCTTAACCACTACACCACACTGGCGCCTAAATATATGTAACAAAGGCAGCAGGCAAGCCTCCCTGAGGAGAATATTCCACAATCAAGGAGCCACTGCGGAAAAGGCCCGTTCTCGTGTTGCCACCTTCCAGCACCTTCCAGTGGTGGAGGCACATGTAGGAGGGCCTCAGATGATGACTGCAGGGTCCAGGTCATGAATCCACAGCAAGGACTTTTAATTTTGGGGCTTCCGAAGGCAACTTATTCCCAGTTCTGAGTATACAAATATGATTTATTTGTGCAGCCAAAGCCATTAAAAAAACCCCAAATACATAAAACAGAATAAAACACATTACATAGTTAAAATTATTATTTAAACCAGGCATTCTGTTAGATAAGGGTATAAGCTGAAGCATGTTGGAAACCAAACTGTACTTAACATACACTCAGTGTTAAATACTTACAAGTTTCACTATTAAAGGCATAGTACTTAGGATCATGATCACTGCAGATGGTGACAACAGTCACGAAATTAGAAGACGCCTGCTTCTTGGGAGAAAAGAAATGAAAAACCTAGACAGCATCTTAAAAAGCAAAGACATCACCTTGCCGACAAAGGTCCGTATAGTTAAAGCTATGGTCTTCCCAGTAGTAATGTACGGAAATGAGAGCTGGACCATCAAGAAGGCTGATCGCCGAAGAATTGATGCTTTTGAATTATGGTGCTGGAGGAGACTCTTGAGAGTCCCATGGACTGCAAGAATATCAAACCTATCCATTCTCAAAGAAATCAGCCCTGAATGCTCACTAGAAGGACAGATCCTGAAGTTGAGGCTCCAGTACTTTGGCCACCTCATGAGAAGAGAAGACTCCTTAGAAAAGACCCTGATGTTGGGAAAGATGGAGGGCACAAGGAGAAGGGGACGACAGAGGACAGGATGGCAGAGGACAGTGTTCTTGAAGCGACTGGCATGAGTTTGGCCAAACTGCGGGAGGCAGTGGAGGATAGGGGTGCCTGGAGTGCTCTGGTCCATGGGGTCACGAAGAGTTGGACACGACTGAACGACAGAACAACAAGAACAACTTAGGATCATAAAACACTGCTGCTGGCTTAAATGAGAATTGCATGCATAAGTCCTTTCAACAAAACTATTTCTATGAAACCTATTGCTCCCTAGAACGGCTATCCACTTTCCCCTGTCTGTAAAACAACTCTAGCCACTTCCCAGGACCATTCCATCTATCTGAGTTTACCAGATTTATCCTACCAGAGCAAACCCCTAAGCCCCCTAACTACTTTCCTAGCCAGGTTTTCTTTGGCTGATAAAATGTCAAAATCGACCCTTTTCCAAACTCTCTCCCTCCTGATTGGACATTTCCAATCCCAGCCATGGCTAAGGGTTTCCAGGGGGTTGACCCCATCTTCTGTCCATCGCAGTGCCCTTCAGATGTTGTGAACTACAACTTCCCTCATCTCCAACCAGCATGACCAATAATCAGAGAAGATGGGAAATGAAGTCCACAACTTTTGAGGCTACCGGGCTGGCTACCGCCTATTGTATACATAACCCTCCTTGGCACTGTGGCCATTTCCCATCCCATCAAACACAGGCAGCTGAAACATAGCTCATTTCTTTTAATTTTTCACCAAATGCTTCTGAGGAGGTTCTGGGAAATCTGGGGAGTGTCTCCACCTGATTGTCAGTGAGAAGCGATGCAAGCTTGTGCAGCACTCTTGGTATTGAAAGGTGGCTGGCACATTCTGGGAATGTTTGCGAGCCTCTGAAATGGAACGTTGTCTCAAGTTTTATGCCGCCGTATAAATGTCACAGCAAAAGCTGGAAGATTCATTTCCCCCCACCCTCCCCAACCAAAAGACACTGGTCCTGCAATGATGTGCTATTGCTATGGATTTATGAGCATGATGGCTTCTGGCATCAGATCCAAAGACAGCTGGAAGGTACTTTGCATGAGAACTATTGCAGCTGGGCTTGGTACTCAAGCTCAGATTTACCTCAGCTTTGTTCCATATGAGTAAATATGAGTTTTTCTCCCCTTTCTTCCCTATACAAATGGGTGTGGGAAAAGCCCTCCAACTACACTGCTTGATTTACATTTTATGTTGAAAAATTCTATCAAAACTAATGTATGTGATAAAGCAAATGTCCAAAATTGTGGCCCATTTAATGTGGAATAATTCACTCTTGACTTATCTCCAAAAATCTGTTGTTTCAGATGCATGCTTAATACCCTTTCATTTAACTAAACCTTTTCATAATGAATTTGTAAATTATTGTCCACGAATCATCTTCTAGTGTTGCGTAGTTATTTCAACTGTGTTACTTTGGTGTGTGTTTTTTTACATGCCTTCCCTCCTCTGGTATTTTATAATGTGAGTGGTTTATAAATCTTTTAACATTTATTTATTTTATTTTTAAAAAGCATTGATAAAGCACTTAATATTTTAAAAATCTCTATGTGTTGCACAATAAGAAAACAAACAGTATCATTAAGATGAAAATACAGCAGTAGCACGAAAGCATATAAAAACAGATCAGAAATTCAGAAGATTCAAACGTGTGCAACAGGATCCAATATTATGGGTCAAGGAAAGTCGGGGGGGGTATGCCTTTGCAAGGCATGTGTAGCAGAGGGAAGGGTATTGGATAATACAAGGGCAATGGGATAAAATGCCCTCTGAGCATCTGTAGTGTGCTGTGCCAGGAGTAGAATTTCCCCAGGTTCCTTACAGGTCTACAGAGGAGCAGGTGACTTTTCAGCTACCATGGTCCTGAGTTGTTTAGAGTTTTGTATATTAACAAGAACTCAGACGTGCTGCAGTAGCTGGTGGGGAGGCAATGCAGTTCCCTTATCACAGGTGTGGTGTGAGAGCCAGTGTGGTATAGTGGTTAAGAGTGGTGGAGATCTGGTGAACTGGGTTCGATTCCCTGCTCCTCCACATGCAGCTGCTGGGTGACCTTGGGCTAGTCACACTTCTCTGAAGTCTCTCAGCCTCACTCACCTCACAGAGTGTTTGTTGTGGGGGAGGAAGGGAAAGGAGAATGTTAGCTGCTTTGAGACTCCTTCGGGTAGTGAAAAGCGGGATATCAAATCCAAACTCTTCTTCTTCTACTCTGCATTCTGCACAATCTACAGCTTCTGGACCAATCCCAAGGGAAGCTGCAAAAATGAAATAAATTGTAGGCATTTACATGTACAGGCATGTTACAAAAGGACTTTCAGTTTACAGATGCTGTGGTTTTTCCACTGCTTAAGGACTCTGGGCAATAGTTAAGACTGTTGCATACCCCCCTTTCAGGGATTTGCCTTTTCCTCATGAGGAGAGCCCAGGGGGAGGTCCTACTTGTGAAGAGAGCCCGGGCGGGAGTACTCCTTGCAGGGAGAGTGGGGAAAGTGACCCTACTAGTGGGGAGGATCAGGGTAGGGAACCTCCTCGAGAGGAGGTCTTGCTCAGGTACAGGGAGCCCCAGCCACTGCTGTCATCTGACTCCTCTCAAAGCCCATTGCCAGAGCTCTCTCCCGCGGAAGAGGAGGAGGAGTTGAGGGTCAGGGATGCTGGGCAGAGACCCAGCAACACCAGCCAGAGGTGATCAGAGGGGGAGTTGCAGCTTCCTGCGCCAGCACAGCATTGGGGGGTCAGGGGGCACAGAAGACGTTGTTTCAGGGTGCCGAGGCTTTGGTGTTGGGCAGGAAACAGGAGAGGGGCACTTCCGGATTCTGCAAGTGACTGAGCGCCGCGGTCATGTTTTTAGCTAGCTCTGCACTGTAAATAGTTATGCACAATAAAGTAATCTTTAGTGCAAGAGGACTCTGTCGTTACTCATGAGCAACACCGTGGTGTACCCTGACACCCCCCTTGAGAGGAGGGCCTTATTGATTTCACGGCCCCTTTACCTTTGGCATTTAAACCACACCAATCTTAAATTTGCACTAAATCAAACAACAACCTCCTTCTGGATCCAAGGATTCCAGACAGGGCTCCTTAGTCCCATGAATTTAGAACTGTGCAACGTGCAAGTGCCTTTCTCCATGCACCATATCCACAACCACCTTAAGTACAATGTACTGCCATGTACATTGAGACATGCGTCAGGAGGTTCTGCTTGTGACCCCACTGTAACGCTCAGCTAGGTTAGCATGAGACAGGGCCTTCTCAGTGTTGCCCAACAGTGATGGAGCTCACTTCCAGTATGACTTCCAATTGGCCCCATCATTACAGGTTTGAAAGTTGGCCTTGAAAACCTTGATGATCTTTTTACTGCTTCCTTTGTGCGATTCAAACCAACTTTCTCACAGTAACTGTAACCCTATCTGATATGTGTCTTGCATCATTTTTTTATGTACTGTATTTTGCTTGGTGAATGCTTGGCCCTAAAAAGTGACTCGTAAATACCATGAATAAATGAGTGAGTGAGTGAGTGATGGAAGGAAGCCACCATGAGCTCCTTGGAAGACACATGGGATATAAATGTAGCAAACACTATTAAAATAGCTATCTGTGGAACAAATGCAATATGAGCAGTGCAAATAGAGCATTTTCTGTAATAGTTAAATTACCAGTGATATTAATTAAAAGCAACAAGTGACTTATTACTGGATATCTTTCTTACATCTTTGCCTTAAAACCTTGCTAGGGATTAAAATCCATTATGCTTAGGATAACAGACAACTACACTTTGATTCTCCCACCTCTTCATTAAAATACAATTGTATTTCTCTCTCTCTCTCTCTCTCTCAAGCTTTACTTTATAATCTGGTTATCTTTTTGCTGTTTCTTTTCTTTTCTTTTTCCAAATTGGTGGGCAATAATGGAATTTATTTCTGTATCTTCTTCAAGATTTGGATTTCATTAGTCACAGTCAATTATAAGAATCGGGCATGTTCCTCATCTAAAGCTGCTCTGTGGTACAGCTCATCTGAAACCAATGTTGAACTGTAAATTAACAGTTAAATTAATCACTGCTTTGTGTAATTATTTCAGGCGGTGTCATGTTATCTCTCAAGGCATAGTTGCGAGACAGTCGTTGGCCATGTTTAGGAATGTAAACTATCACAGCATCACTGCCTCCCTTCATAATCAATGCAGTGCTGGATGTATAAGATCTGAAAGAATAGTCCCTTCAACAAATATGAACCAAGTGGTATCTAAAGAACTTAGCATTTCTTTTTATTGGGGGCCACTGTGCTGGAAATTGCCCAACACTGGCATTTTCTATTCCCCTTCACTCTTAAGGGTTGGCATCTAGTCGCGATGGAATGCTTAACATAGCATGCTTGTTGGTATAAAGGTCTTGCAACTTCTGATAAATATCTGGTGGCCTCTCCTGGTGTTCGTTACATGACCTGGTCAACTTCCAATCTCACAGCTCGACTTTTAAAAACACTTGCTTTGGGATTGCAATCAATCGCAACGTTTGGTATATCATTTGAACCATTTGCAAGACATTTTAGCTTAGTGGTGCTTTCTCCCATGAGGTAAGAGATCTACTGTAGTGCTTAATTTTCTCTTTTATTGTATTATTTTCCTTATTATTTTTCTAGTTCTGCTGTCTTTTTGAGGTTTCTAGTTTTACCTACTTATGTAATAGAAATGGAATAAGGACATCTTTTTAAGGTTAATAATGTCTATGACCCAAAGTTGCTAGAAATCAATATAATTTTAACTATTCTAGTGGGATTGAGAGGTGGGGTGGGACCTTAATTATTTCCATAAGTGCGAAAAACAAAATCCAGTTTATTGCAGAATATTCTGCTGAGGGGGTGTTTTTGTTTCTCCTTCTACCAGTGGAACTTGCATGAAAAGGTCAGTACAAGCCTTCCCCAAACTGGAGCTCTCTAGATGTTGTTGGTCTACACCATCCCCAGCTGGCTGGGCCCTGGCTGAGTTGGGATGAGCAAATTACGCTGGCATATCTCCAGATGGGATTGCGGATTTAATGTCAGCTGAGTCCAACTGAGCTGGGAATCAGCCAGCAGAGCTGAAGATGTGGACTCTGCTATTGATCTATGCCCCCTGACAGAAGCATCTCCTCTTTCCCATGTCTTGGGGCAGCATGGGGTGCTGCCTAGGGGACGAGCAGAAACACGACTTCCTTCATGCAATAATTAGCCCCAAGTTAGAGATAAAAGTTTAGACAATGGCTTTTTTATTTTTTTAAAAAATGTGAGTGTCAGATCATATCAGAAGCAATATTCTGCCATAATAATAGGCTTTATAAGAGAAGGCAATAAATCTGTCCTAATTGGTAGGTTGGTTGATTATATCTTCCCTTGTTCTAATCTCCCAAATTGCATCCCGAAGTCAATCTCCTTCTAGGAGCTTTTGCTTTTCACCCGCGTCTCTTCTGCAGTGTGACACTCTCTGCAGTGATACACATGCTCATCTGATTCGGCTTGCCTCACCCTTTGGACTGTGATCAACACTTTGCTGGGAAAGATTAAGGGTATTTCAAATCCATCTGGAATGTTGTTATTGGGCAGCCTCACCTACTGCTTAATTAAAACAACAGCAACAAAATGCCTGGCAAGATTCATCTCCCCTTTTTGTGAAACTAACAAGTGGCATGCTGGCATCCTTTCAACGGGGCGTCTCCCCACCCACCCCCAAGTTTAAAAGCCTGTGGCTCTATGCACACAGTCAAAAAGCTGTATTGTGAATGCATGTGTGGGGAGCACAATCACAGTACAAGACCATGCCTGACCTATGTGCACTCAGGGATGCGGGTGGCGCTGTGGTCTAAACCACTGAGCCTCTTGGACTTGCCAATTGGAAGGTTGGTGGTTCGAATCCCCACAACAGGGTGAGCGTCCGTTGTTCTGTCCCAGTTCCTGCCAACCTAGCAGTTTGAAAGCACACCAGTGCAAGTAGATAAATAGGTACTGCTGTGATGGGAAGGTAAATGGTGTTTCCCTGCGCTCTGGTTTCCATTAAGGAACCACAGAAAGAGGGGGATGGAAGAAAAGCTTTGAAATGTCAAAATGATAGTAAAATTAGTGAAATGTATAAACTTGAAAGTAAGTGTGTGTGTGTGTGTGTGTGTGTGTGTGTGTGATTGCATGCAGAGGGTCATAGGTTCAATCCCGGGCATCTCTAGTCAACAGGATCAGATGGTAGGAGGGCCTGGAGAGGTGCTTCCGGTCAGACTACTAGGCTAGATGGACAAGTAGCCTTGAGCCAGTATAAGATGGATACCTGTGTTCCTGAGCATATTCCAACTTGGATGGCTCAGGGCTCAGTGGTAGATCACATGCTTTGTGTGCAGTGCAAGATGTCTTACATTCAAATCCTGCCCTGGCCAGTAAAAGCAGGGAAAGAGTATGGGTTGTGTCCAACTAAGTCCTACTCAGAGTAGACCTACTCTAACTAAATTAGTCATGCCCATTATTTTCAATGGGTCTGTTCTGAGTAGAACAAACTTTGGATACACCCCTTTGTCAGAAACCTTGCAGTGCTTCTGGCACTTATTGGCACACTACGTAGCCAGATGGAACAATGATCTTGCTCAGCACAAGTTCTGATAAGAAATCAACCTAGATAAGCAAAGGAGAATGCATCACCTAGTGTCATAGTGATGTCAGGTGATTGGGAGGTGGGCCATGAGAGTTAAGTAGCCCATGAGGGTTAAGGGATATCAAGATCCAGGATTCATCTATCCTGGTCAATTTAAAACATTATGTAAATGTGTTACAAACATGTGACACCAAAGGGCTTTGTAGAGCAATGTAAAATCATCAATGTAAAATTGCATTGGGGGCTATATAACGTTTCTTTTTAAAGCGTTTTTACAATCAGTATAGATCTAGCCCCAGTCTGCTGTCCTGATCCATTTTACCAGGCATGGAATAGCAAGAAGCAGCAAACTGCCTAATTGACCCTTCATCTATTCTGAAGGGGATGTGTTCTGATTTTTGTGACAGGGTCACCTGGATATTAAAGTTATCAATATGAGGATTCTCTTTGAGAAGCTACGCTACCCTAGCCAAAAGCTTCCAGTTTCTCTCAATAGTTCTCAGGTTGGTTTGTCCAAGGAAGACACGCCTGCATGGACTTGAGAATTTGCTTTAGGTTGAATTTCAGGACCAACTCTAAATTACAAATAATGAGAAACTTAACAAATGAGGTCACAAACCCCATCTACCCACACAAATTAATTATAAATTGCTGACAGAAGTTAGCCCCAACTTTCTTCTCAGGATGCCCCTGAAACTTTCTGCTCCATTGACATCTCTTTGGCCCTAACTAACTAATGATAAGGCCTTCCCTTGAGTGGTGAAGTAGGAACATGCACAGTACAATAGGTCACCTCGATATTTCTGGCACAGAAGGTCTCATGGGAATAAAGACATGTTTGTTTAACTTACAGATACTTCAAGCAATTTGAAGGGTTCTGCAGTTCTTCTTCAGGTCATAAGTTGCTTCATTCCATGAAAGGGAAATTTCCTGTGCAAGGAATTCATCTTCATCCTTCCAGCCCTAGAGAGAAAGCTACAGGGGCAATGAGTTAATAATCGAGACAATCATTCAGAAGCAAGGGAGTGCGTATGTCAAAAAGGCCAGCTAGCTCAGCAGAGAGGGATCTGGGAGCCCAGTTCTTTAGACACTCTTTGGGATGCGTCTGTCAGGTTTAGAGTTAATTAGATGTTATTTAATGCACCCAGTGGCTACCAATGAACTAAGGGTTCTCTCATTGGCACTGTCCTCAAGTCTCTAGCAATCACATCCATGATATAAACATTAAAAATGTCTTCTTTCTGGCAGAAAAAATCTTCAGCTAATAAAATAGCCTGCTCTTCTGAGCTACTGGCTGTATCAAATCATTTTTATCAACCAATCCCCAATTTTCACACACACACACACACACACACACACACTGGATGCTAGCATTTGTTTTGGGAGGAATGTAAATCAGAACTGATTGGGCTCAATTCTCTGGCACTGGCGGCAAGAACAGTCATATATACAGTATGTTAACCCATTGGCTCTGTCATCAAGTCTGTAGCCATATGTACACACAAACAGCTGGTGACTTCATCAGGTGGAGCTGGATCTTGTGCTGCTTGTGAAGGCCACCATATTGTATTTTATGGAATGCTGTGCATATTACCCATTGTCTGTTTAGGCTGTAATCTTCTTGAACAAAAGCAGCTGGCTATCTTTGCTTGTGCAATGAAAGCAACATGTAAGAACATGTTGTGTCATGTAAGAACATGGTAGTATTATGTAAGAACATGGCTGTATCAGACCAATGGCCCATCTAGTCTGACATCTTCTTCTCACAGTGACCAACCAGATGCCTGTGGAAAACCCGCAAGTAGGCCTGAGCACAAGAGCACTCTCCAAACCTGTGGTTTTCAGCAACTGGTATCCGAAAGTATTACTGCCTCCAACCATGGAGGCAGAGCATGGCCATCATGTGTCAGGGACTGGCTAGATGAGGAAGAATGGTGGGAGGACAGGAAACCACCCAGGGCAGCATCAGAGGAGGAAAGCTCAGAGCCAGGAGAATGGAGTTGGGATACAGAAGACAGGAAGAAGGGGGTCAGACTGATTGGAGGCTGAGCAAACAACAGGTTTGAGTGAGAGTGAAGTGTCTGTGGAGGAGGAGACTGAAACTGTGACAGATCCACAGCAACCTGCCAGTTCCACTGTTTTCCTCTCTCCTCCTCCCCTGTCTCCAAGAACGAGGAGGACATTATATGTAGCCAAACCAAAGGCACAGAGTGGCCCTCGTTGAAGGAGTTTGAGACTGTTGGGGAGGAGCCTTAGGAAAAAGTAGGCGGTTCAGATCCTTAGTCCTGGCAACTGCTTCATTGGACTAGTCCTGCCTATGTAGTTCTTTGTTTGTATTTGGTCCTTCTGAATAAAGAATCAACATTACTGTTCATCTCTGAGTCTCTGTGCTGACCTGCAGCTGAACTAGCCCTGACATCATGGCTGCTAACCATGGATATCTTTGGCTTCCATGAATTTGTCCTAGCATATTTTAAAGCCATCCAGAGGGAGAATCATACATCAGGATGTGTGGTGGAGTCTCCTTCTTTGGAGGTCTTTAAGCAGAGGTTTGACAGCCATCTGTCAGGAATGCTTTGATGGTGTTTCCTGCTTGGCAGGGGGTTGGACTGGATGGCCCTTGTGGTCTCTTCCAACTCTATGATTCTAGGATTCTAGGATCCTCAAGGAGCTCAGATAATATGTGGAGAAGAGCTATAGCTCAGTAGTCTGCTTTGCATGCACAAGGTCCCAGGTTAAATACGTGGAATCTCTAGGTAGGGCTGGGAGGGACCCTTGCCTGAAACCCCAGAGAGCCACTGCCAGCCCATGAAAGCAATGCTGAGCTAGATAGTTCAATAGGTACAACTCAGTATAAGGCAGCTTTCTATGTTGCTACAACCATTATCTTAACAATTTCAGAGCTAACATCTGTATGAAATAGCAAATACCTCCTGAAACCCAATCTGATGGATACCTATATTAAGCAAAACCAAGCGGTGTCTTCTTAACATGGTTTCATCTGAATTACTTCCATTCATGTTATTAAGACAAGTGAAGAAAGGGGAGAGCAGAACAGAATAAATGCTCTTCAATGAAATGTGATTCTGTCAGCACAAAAACAGCCTAACCAAGCTCTAGCACAGCCCGTTATATTCAGCAAAAGCCAACGTTTGATTGAGATTACAATAATCATCCAAGACATCAAGTTCATAATGATCTGCCCGATTCATTGCTCCCCTTTTTGTTTCAAATTGGATTTAATAGTAATCAAAACAACATGGGGAAGAATGGACATAATGACTAGCATTCCCTTCTCTAGCATCTTTTCCTTTAAAATGAAAAGAGAACAATTCCATCACAAAAGAAGTGTACATTTTAAGTCTGGCTGATGCTAATTTAATTGAAATCAATAATATATTCTGAAGCACATGTTTGCAACCCTTTCCATGATGACTCGTCTGCCAGTGGTCCAGAACAGCAATGGGTCTTCCTGAAAGCAAGGACCTGGTGTAATTGCTCAGATTGTATCATTATAATTCTGCCATACATGCAACACTACAATTCTCTCTCTCCTATCCCAATGTGAAGTGTTTTCTTTTACCATGCAAAGCAAGTGGCTCTGAGTTGAGTGGATGACCAAGACTGTAAGAGAAGGAGAGTGTTTCGTTGCTTACCATTGACTATTTATCCATTTAAAACCAACCTGCTGGACAGCAGCAGGAAAATGACACTGCAAATGATATTGCTGCAATGAGGAAAGCTTGAGGGATCTTTCCCCAATATCTGGTAATCTCCAAATGTTTTTGAGTAAAGTTCCCATCAGCCCCAACTGATGTGGTCAATGGCAGGAATGCTGAATGTTGTTGTAGCCCAAAACATCTGGAGAGCACAAGGTGGGGAGGGTTGACTCACCAGGAGTAAGTTTACATTTCTTGAGGGTGGAAGTGGTAATTGCCCCAATTGTATCATTATAATTCTGCCTTACATGCAACACTGTAATTCTCTCCCCACCCTCTGCTATCCCAACTTGACGGGTTGTTTTGTTCCCTGTGGTTGCCGTCATGAGATGGATGGAATCACTTATGTTACCACACACTCTAGCCCTAGGAGGTGCTTAATGGATACCTTGATTTGAACTATTAGAAAGCTGTATGCCTGCTTAAATGTTTATATGAAACAAAAAATAAAAAATTCCTTCCAGTAGCACCTTAGAGACCAACTAAGTTTGTTCTTGGTATGAGCTTTCGAGCTCATACCAAGAACAAACTTAGTTGGTCTCTAAGGTGCTACTGGAAGGAATTTTTTATTTTTTGTTTTGTTTTGACTATGGCAGACCAACATGGCTACCTACCTGTAAATGTTTATGTGTGCTGAATGAGCTGTTAATGGTTGATTATTGACTTCCTAGTGATACAGTGGTACCTCGGGTTAAGAACTTAATTCCTTCTGGAGGTCCGTTCTTAACCTGAAACTGTTCTTAACCTGAAGCACCACTTTAGCTAATGGGACCTCCTGCTGCTGCTGCGCCGCCAGAGCACGATTTCTGTTCTTATCCTGAAGCAAAGTTCTTAACCTGAAACGTTATTTCTGGGTTAGCAGAGTATGTAACCTGAAGCGTATGTAACCCGAGGTACTATATGTCTTATTATGTGTTGCTATTGAATTGTTGTATTTATTATTGTGTGAACTGCTTTGATTTACTTGTGGAAAATGTGGGATACAAATAAACTGAGAATGGCAATGTTGAGGGCCTGTGAGTTTTGTTCACTTCTGGTACTCAAAAAGCCTGGGGCTCAGAAGTCTTTTATTCTAAGTATGTGAAGTTTTCACCAGGCTCTGGTTGATAGATCTCAGAGTTCTATGTCAAACGTCCACAAAAAGTAGACCCCGCAATGTGATATCTGCCCACCCCGACTTAGAGGAAATCTGTTAACACTACTTTGCTAGTCTCACAATGTAATGGTGTTCAAGTAAAAGTTAATTAAGTAGACTCACATTAAAATGTGGACCAAGCCGATTCCCCCACCCCCATTCCTATTTTGCCTACAAGCTACCATTTTCATTTCAGCAAAAGAGACAGGCTTCTAAAAATGGAAGTCGGCTACAGAGATCACGATCCTTCCAAACAACCCCATCATTTGTTCATTTGTTAGTTGCAGTTTCCCTTCATATGCAAGTTTGTTAGTGGAGAGGTGTATAAAAAAAGCCTCCGTATGTTCCCTTGGCTGCATTTCACCACCACTGGGAGATTGAATGGGTCTACCATAGGGCAGCTTCAGGATCCAGTACAGTGAAAAGAGCTCAACCTTAGACATTTATAGCTCTATGACTGCATAATGCACCCCTACTTAGCCTCGAGGCCAGACCATCTTTAAGAGAATGCGTGTCATGATACTGGTATCGAATATAGTGTCCCAACGCATTGTACCAAATGGTGTGCACCAGCTGTTAAGATGATAATAGAGTAATTTCCCCAAATCTAATTGTAGGTGAGTGAACTTCACTCTCAGTAACAGATGATGGAAATGAAAATTATAGCCCACTTCTAAATGGATAGTGATAATTTTGTTTTCCATCACAATAAAATGCCGTCGCAGTCAGGAAGAAAGCGCTAGGCGATTGCTCACCATAAGTAAAATCACCTCTTGGGAGAATGAGGTACCAACAAACTGTCAAACACAGGAATATTCAAAAGACTGCAATTGCTAACAGCTGCAGATAATAGCCCCATGATTTCTGAATACATAAAACTGCAAGTCATTAACAAAGCAGTGGCTTGTGGGATGACTCATGTGAAGTCAGTGGATAGTCCGAGCTTGGTTTCAAATGACCAGGTGTCCACATCTCAGAAGCTACCATCAAAATTGGTGCCATAGCTGGCTATATCACCGGAGGTCCTAAAGAGCCAATATATGTTACCATAAATACCTTATGCTGAGTCAGATCATTGGCAGTCTAGCCCAGGATTCTTCATTTTAATGGTAGCGACACCCCAAACACTCTGCAGCAGAGGCCGTGAGCAGGGATGAGTGAATCTGCTGGTTTTGGTTTCTCTCTGTTTCTCATTGTTTCCAATTTTCAGTTCTCCCCCTTTCCACATCACCTTGTGATTCTTTAAAAAAAAAATCCTCATGAAAATTTGTTAGCATTTTACTGTGAATTTCACCTAATATATGTAATTTTAACTAAAATACACATTTTTGCAAAGCAATTTTTCCTAATATAATTCATGCACATTTTCACTAATAGATGTAGTGAAAAGTCACACTTTACCCTCATATGTGCAAGTTGTTTTTTTTTTTTGTTTTTTTTTGTTTTAAAGTTACCTGGCTGGAAAAATGTATTGTGAAATTTGGCGAATGGCTGTTTTTTGTGTCCGTATTAGGTTGATTTACCTTCTGAAGTGTGAACTGAACTGAATTACTCCCTCATCCCTACTCCTGAGATCATATTAAATTTAGATCATCGAGGAACTGATCATAGGACCTTCTGGGACCACTGAGTTTTAGCCCCCATGTCTAAAAATATTCAAAATACGTTGGTCTCCTCAAGGAAAAGTTATCCCATAGTGATGAAGAACTCTGTCTGATTTGTTAGAAAAGAACTTTGTAATTCATTGATATTGTGGTCCATTCAGGATTTTTCACATTTTGTTTTAACATCCAGTGTGGTGTAGTGGTTAAAAGCAATGGACTCATAATCTGGTGAACCGGGTTCACATCCCTTCTCCTCCACATGCAGCTGCTGGGTGACCTTGGGCTAGTCACACTTCTCTGAAGTCTCTCAGCCTCACTCACCTCACAGAGTGTTTGTTGTGGGGGAGGAAGGGAAAGGAGAATGTTAACCGCTTTGAGACTCCTTCGGGTAGCGATAAAGCAGGTTATCAAATCCAAACTACTACTACTACTACTACTACTACTACTCTTCTTCTTCTTCTTCTTCTTCTTCTTCTTCTTCAGCATCAACACACTATGTTTTATTAAGCACCCAATCTAAGTCTGATCCTTATGGTTTATGGAGTCAGTGTGGTGTAGTGGTTAAGAGCGGTAGACTCGTAATCTGGGGAACCGGGTTCGTGTCTCCGCTCCTCCACATGCAGCTGCTGGGTGACCTTGGCCTAGTCACACTTCTCTGAAGTCTCTCAGCCTCACTCACCTCACAGAGTGTTTGTTGTGGGGGAGGAAGGGAAAGGAGATTGTTAGCCGCTTTGAGACTCCTTTGGGTAGTGATAAAGTGGGATATCAAATCCAAACTCTTCTTCTTCTTAACATCCAACAATTCCTCTTATAGTCTCCTTGCTTTATCTTCACCTCCCACTGATATTATTTTGGTGCAGCAACTAACTATACATGCAGCAGTCTAGTGAATCAAACACTTGTTACTTTGAATTTGCCATTACAAGTGATTCAGCACCACCTGCCAATTGGGAGTGACTGATCTCTGACAGGCACAAGACTCCTTGCAACCCTTCAAGGTTCTTACTGATCTTCATCCTACCGGCACGTGCCTCAAAGCCACATTTAATAAATTCTACACTGCAACACCTTTGACATTTTTAAACAAAGCCCACTCCACCAAACCAAAGAATTTGCAGACCTTAGCAGCAAAGGAGAGTGGCTTGAGTTGAAAAAGATAGTGATGAAAGCACCACAGCCGAATTTTTCCATAAGAAAGGAATGTAGGGGGTGAGATGGGAGGAAGCTGTTGTCCAATAAGTGCGATTTGCTTTGCCTTTGTGGATGCATCTGCAAGAGGAGGGGGTAGTGTTGTTTGTGCCAGATTTGTGACATTTCCCTCTGGATGGAAGAGTGGAGAAAGGTCAGTAGCTAACCAGGGAATCTACATTTCATTCTAGAGTTTGGATAAGGGTAAAACAATCAGAGTCTTATGCTAAGGGTGTCTATGCGTGCTATTTTACAAAGGATATTCATCTGTTTGAAGGGATGCCCAGTCCAGTCCAAGCCTGGTTTAAAGTTAAAGGACTGTGACATTGCCTGTCAACAGTTCGTACCCAGACAACAGACTGAGCAGGCACATAGGTCTCCCTGGTCACAGTCTGCTCCACTACAATGACATTGCTCACCCTTGTTGATTATCTTTTTCAGGAAAGGGGAATATAACATTGCTTGTTCTCCTTGACCTGTCAGTGGCTTGATACTGTTGACCACAGTTTCCTGCTTGAAAGGTTCCATGGATTAGGAATTGGAGGCACTATTTTACAAGGGCTCCACTCATCCCTCAGGGACATTTTGAGAGAGCAGTTTGGAATTCTTGATCAACACTATCTGAATTGGCCTGTGGTGCCCCATATTGTTTAATCTTGCCTTCTATACTGTTCAACATGTATATGAAGGTGCTACGCTATACTATGCTATACTATACTGCAACAAACAATAATGTATATGGAGCTGCAGCTACGTAATTAACCATTGAGAATCCAGGGTTCACACATACTTTGACTCTGAGCAACTTCTGTAGAAAAGGGAAGGGACTTCCTTAGGGGGTGAATAACATGGTACCAAGTCCTTTGAACTTTTGTTTATTCCTCCTGGTTTACCATTATGTGTCTGTGAGATAAATTTGAAGTGAAGAGGACACAACCTTAGTTCTGTGAAGACCACATCTTTATCTTTACAGTTCCTGGATCACAAATCTCCTCTTGTCTGATTGAAGTTTGGTTTCTGCTTATAGGAGATGGATAAACAGGCCTTCTGACAGACACAAGGATTTGTGTGCTGATATCTTCTGCAACTATTAGGTTCAGGACGCCTGCTGTTCTTTCCAGGTCACATGTGAGATAGGAGCTGTACCACCAGGGTTACAGCTAGTTCATGGGTGGGGGAATGACGTCTACCTCAAATTTATGCCAGATATGAAGCTAAACTGACAATATCATAATGCAAAGGGCATTTATAAATATTTCATCAGAGGCAAACCTATATATGCCTTAAATCATCAAAGTGCTAGTACAAAGTGCAATTTACAAAGTGCAAAAATACAAAGTGCCATTTAATGTTCAATATAATGATGAAGATGGTATAGCAAATGTCTATCAGATGCGTAGGTCCATCCTCACAATGTTGGGGAAGGTTATTCAGAATCCCTCCAACATGTGGGTGTGTTCTCCCGACGGGTGGCTAGCTTCAAACTTCCCGTTTCACCAACGGTTTCTTCAAGGTCTGGACTTTTCTTTGGTAACAACAATACAAACCATCAACTTCACTACAGATGTAAATTCAATTATACAATAAAAATTCAATCATACAATACAAAATTCAATCATACAAAATTCATGTACTCACCATCAAATCAGAACAAAGAAAGAAAACATAACTCAGCTATTCACAGTGCCTCAGACTCCCATCCTTCCAATACAGCTAATGAGGACTCAAAGTATCTCCAAGTTAAATACTTGCAGGCAGGCTAACATTTAAAGGAACAGATTACTATTCCACAGACTAGCACCCATCATTACAGATACAGCACTGTAACTAAGGTTAAGAGGGAGAGCATCCAGCCCCTTTACTACCCTTGTGTATCCAGTCTAGCTCATGACATTCAATTTCTCCCCCTTTTTCTTTCTTATCTCAATTTGTTTATGAATATCCTAAAACATATCCTAATACTCATCAGAAACCTATATTAATAGGACAGACACCACCCTTCCCTTCTTCTGTATTGCAGTTCCCTTCCTTTTTTATATCCTCCTTAAATTTCCACTCTCTAAACTTCAGGGATTCCATAACACCATGGTTAGGCTTGTCTTTGTGGCTCATGATGGATGTGGGCTATAAAGTATTATGATGATGCTTTGAATAAAGGCTGGTGCATAAAAATAAATTCCCTGCGTTGTATAGCACCGGAACATCTCTGTGGACATACCACTTTATTCTGTGCCATTGGGGGATCTTTTCTGTCAGCATTGTTTAATTCCCTCCATTTGAGCCATCCCTTCAATTTGGCCAAAATGTGGCACTAACTTTCAGATACACTCAGTACTGGTTGCCTGGGTGGTGCCAAACCAGCCTGATCCTGTGGCCAAATATGGAGGCCCGGTGGTGCCTTTTGTTTGCTTTGCTTATAAAGAGCAGAAGTTACAGCAACTTCCACTTTATTTCTAGGTACAGGTGATAAAGTCGCCTCTCTTCTCCAGGAGGGTCGTGAGCAAAAGCGGGGACATTCCAGAAGCCAGTTTATCTGAAAAGGGCAGGGGAGTCACGCCACAAACTCATTAAAATGCATTGTCTGTCACTTCTTATTGCTTAATTATAGCTTGTGGACTGTTAAACCAACGGAGCAGCCTGACTAGCTGAATATTGCTAAGTACTTTATAAGGACCATTCATGCGTGAGCATTTTTTTTTTTTTAGCATTCTCATCTCTGTTGCTTACTCTTTTGGAAGCATGTTGCTGTTTCCAATATTATACATTTTGAGGAGTTGGAGCAGAATACTCAGGAAGCTCCCACCCTCCTCTCTCTGTCTTTCTGCCTCTTTGAAAGAATGTGCTGCATAGTGCTGGTACCCAATGCTGTTCAGTGGCTTCTTGTGTGTGTTGTCAGTTCAAATCCAAAAGGATTTGCTTGCAAGAGTAGTAGCTGTAAACAAGATGATGCATTATTCACAATGCAGAACAATGTTCTTTCCAGTTTTGCCTACAGACAGATCAGCAATCCACAAGGCCACCGGTATGCAGACCAGGGCTCGACCTCTTGTGACCCACACACAGCCCAAATGCCCTGTGTGGCGTTTGCCCTTCCTAGGGTATACATATAGGAAAAGGAGTAAGTAAGGGGTTAAGTGGCTGGCCCTAGGCTAACCAATAAACAGAGGGGGGAGGAGCTAGGGGCAGCTGAGGGAGTCAGTTAGAGTTAGAGAGCGGGGAGTTAAGGGAGTTGATGAAGAGCAGTTGATAGAGGGAGCTGGTTGGTGGGTGGTGGTTGATTGTGAGGGTTGGTGGTGAGGTATAGTGGTGAGCGTAGGCAGGGTTGTAACCATTATCTTAAGTTGTTGAAGTTTTTAAATAAACACTTATTATTTTGTTTAAAATTGCACCCTGACTGTGAAAGTTATTACCAGGGAGGGGATCCTGGTTGGTGGCAGCGAAGCGCGTGGTGGCACAGGGATCAATAGTCCGTCAAACGACCGGGGACCCTGTGTGATCGCCACAAAACTGGTGGCAGCGACGGGATAAGATCAATACGCCAGCAGGAGACATCAATAAGCCCGTGGAGGGATATTGAGATCGTTGTGCCTGTTCACCACAAAGTTGGCAGAAGCAGCTGGGGTTAAACAATACACCTGGAAGGGGAAGGGTAAATCTGTGAAGTGATAACCTAGCCCAGGGGTGTAGTTGTGGTTACCCAAGGACGCTGCAAGGCTAAGATAACAAAAGGAGAAAAGAGAGCTCACAAATCTGTTCTGGCAGAGGGTTTTGACTTGGGGTCCGAGGAAGTAAGCTTAACGGGTAGAGAGAAGACCCATAGCAGAACTTTGAGACCCGAGTCTGGAGAAACCTAGCCAGGGGGAACAGTGCTGAGAGGAGATTTCTCTTATTTTGTTAATTTAACTGTCAATCCTCAATCACACAATATGCCACCTAAAAAGACAAAGAACCCTGTGAGGGAACCAGCTCAAGATAGCTCTGAAGGGGAGGAAAATGGGAATCCTCTGAGGGAAGAGCAGAGCTTAGAAGATGCCACTAATATTTTACCTGAGGCGAGAGAGCCACAAGTGTCTATAGAATTAGAAAAGTGGAAACTAGAACAACAATATAAATTTGAATTAGAAAAAGAAAGAATGCAATTTCAGTTGGAAATGAGGAAACTAGAATTAGCAGCAATGGAGAATCAAAACAATAGTAATAACGCCAGTAGTCAAACAACAGGGAAGGTAGATTTAAAGCGATTCCCTGAGTTCAAGGAGAAAGATAGCCCAGAGGCTTTTCTGATATCATTTGAGAGAGCCTGTAAAGATTTCCAAGTGAAGGATGAGGAGAAAATGGTGATCTTAAGGGCTAGAATTAGTGGGGTATTGGCAGAAATATACGCCCAAATGACAGAAGAACAGTCTACAGATTTTGAGATGTTTAAACAATTAATTTATACGAGGTTTGGAATTACCTCAGAACAACTAAGAAAAAAATTCAGGAGTGTGACAAAGTTGAGAGAAGAAACGTATGCTCAGTTGGGGGCAAAAATTACAAATTACCTCAAAAAATGGTTAGAGCAGGAGGGTGCGGATTCAATTCAAAAAATCAGAGAGGTTATTGCGTTGGAGCAATTTTATGCCACCATAACTGGGGAGCTGAAATATCTTGTAAAGGAAAGAAGTCCTAAAACCATCCAGGAGGCAGCAACCCTAGCTGACCAAATTAATGAAATTAGGGACCATGGATTTGATAGTCCAAAATTTGGCGGGAAATTGTGGGGGAACCCCAGAAACCAATTTCAATATGCTAAAGGAAGCTCTTCTCCGGCAATGAAAAAGGGAAACATACCACAGTCAAAAAGCCCAAGTGACGTGGGCCAAACTAACACCCATACCTCTGAGGTAAAAGAAAATAAATCTAATTATACTGGGGGAAGAGATATGAGGTGCTGGTCGTGCAATAAACTGGGCCACAGAAGCTTTGAATGTAAGACTGGTGAACAAGTTAAATCTGGGAGCACAAACACTCAAAAACACTCTTATTGTATCCACTCAGTAGGGCAGGGTGAGGCTAAGCAGGTTGCCACGGAAACCGAAGCTCTAGCTAGGCCTGAGACAGAGGAGATTCCTGAGGCCTCAGTAATACACTGTTACTTGATTAAACAGAATGATTTGCTCTTGAGAAAGTCAGGAGAAAATATTTGGATTGAAAACAAAAAATATCTAGGGTTAAAAGATACCGGATCCCAAATCACAATTGTTCATCCTGAGATAATCAATCCCGAGAGAATAATTCCAGGAAAAACTATAGAATTAAAAGGAATCGCCAAAGAGCCAGTTAGACTCCAAATGGCTGAGGTAAACATTAAGTTACATGACTGGAGTGGAAAGTGGCAAGTGGCCATTTCAGAGGAAATCCCCACTGCGGTGCTTATCGGTTGGGATCTCCTGGAGCATGTGCAGAGTACGTTTGTTATTACCCGCTCCAAGGGGGGCCAACTGTCAACTGATACTGAGGGAAGCGAAACAGTTGCCAATGAGGGCAGGACTCAAAGTCCTCAAGTTGAAACTTTGAGTGAGCCAGGCTTCCTAATACCTTTTAAAACTACTCAAAAGACTAATTTCTCTCAGGAACAAAAGAATGACATAGGACTAAACAGCTGTTTTGAGGCAGCAAAATCTACTGTTCCATTAACCCCTGATTGCCCAGAGAGGTTCTGCCTAGAGGAGGGGCTGTTATATCGTGAAGCCCTTAGCACACCTTATAAAGGGGGAGGAGGAAAACACAGACAACTAGTGGTTCCTCACATGTATAGAGAAAAAATCATAAAGCAAGCCCATAATAGTATTTTTGGGGCACATATGGGGATAACTCAGACCAAACGAAGAGTGGCACAAAATTTCTATTGGCCAGGAATGGGGAAGCAAATGAAAATGTATTGCCAAGCCTGTGACATTTGCCCGAGGCGTGGATCAGGTCAGGACAAAACCAAGGCAAAACTGTGTCCTTTACCTGTAATCTCCACACCATTCCAGAGGTTAGGACTCGACTTGGCTAGAGCAACCAAAAAGGGGAATGAAA
This sequence comes from Lacerta agilis, assembly GCF_009819535.1. Taxonomy (NCBI): domain Eukaryota; kingdom Metazoa; phylum Chordata; class Lepidosauria; order Squamata; family Lacertidae; genus Lacerta; species Lacerta agilis. Next base: position 79,525,064 of record NC_046316.1, on the reverse strand, counting down.
TGCAACTAGCCTGGGAGGAACCATCCCAAATCGTGTCCAAAATAAATAATGTAAACTACCTTATCCAGCAGGGGGATGAGGGGCGCAAGGTAGTTCACATAAACATGATTAAGCCTTACCAGAGAAATGAAAGCTGGGCTCTCTGTGCTATCCGAGAGGACCCAGAAGAAGCAGAAATACCATGCTGGGAGGGGAGAGGGGAGCAAGAATGTAATATACAAGAAGTTAAGCTAGCCCCTACCTTAACCCATTCACAGCAGGAAGAAATAAGAAACATCCCACAAAAATTTAAAACGATTTTCAGTAATACTCCAAGACTAGCAAAAGGGGTAGTCCATCACACTGACACCGGGATTGCAAAGTCTTGTGATTTCATATTTGTTATGCCGTATGATGAACAGAGTCAGATGTGGTCGCAATGCATAGCCAGAGCCAATGCTCCGTATAGCCACACCATAATGGAATATGAAAAATACATTCACATGGGCATTAATCCAAAGAAGATTGTAATGGGTGTTCCATGGTATGGCTATGATTATACCTGTCTAGGCTCAATTAAGGCCCGTATTTGTTCAATTGCAAAAGTTCCTTTCCAAGGGGCTCCATGCAGTGACGTGACAGGACGTCAGCGCCCATATAAAGTAAACATGGATCTAGTAAACAGTTTTCTTTCCGGGATCCTGTGGGATGAGGAACAGGAAGCCCCATATTTAGAATACAAGGTCTTTATATTTGACATTGGGGGGCAGGCCTGGAAAGCTTATGACTGGTCACATATTACCACAGTGGCGATTTGTGAAAAATATGACCCTGAGCTTATGGGTTATGTCCATTCAAGAGGAGTCAGAGTTGTTTTAAAAAGTGACCTATCTGTGAGATCAGTTAGAACAACTATTCAAAGTTATGATAAAACATTCATCAGTTGGAAATATAGAAAGAAAAACATACTGAAAGTTATAGTTGCCAGGGTGTCCCATCAACTTTCTATGAAAGTGAAAGTGTTTCCTACACTAGAGATTGTGTGGTGGGAAGTTGGGTACCCTGCTGCTCATGCAACACAAATAAATGTCCAAGATGAACGTGGTTACACAGCATTAACGTGGCCACCACATCAAAGACATAAAAAAGTAGTCTTCAAATTGCTTGAAGTGGGAACTGATAATTCAACACAGACCAAAGATGAACTGACAGCAAGGGAGATTGCTAACAGCAATAGGCAATCAGAGCTTTTTAGTCTACTTTCATTAAGTAAACCTGTGTGTCCAAAAAGCTTCAGCAAGCTGATTAAAAAAGCAGCTTTCCACAAACTTCTGAAAGCAGTTCCCAATGAATTCAGAAGCCAGATAACCAGTTCTTACGCTGCTTTTGAGGACTTGGAGACGTTTGCACAAGGCATCGAGCTTCAACACTTAACAGAGATCCTGAAGGAGAGAGAGGGTGATCCAAGAGAGCTTTTGACCCTGAGAAACAAAGACTCTACACAGATTGGAATCCACAATCGTTACAGACCCATCGACTGCAGGGATCGGGGTGGGACTGTGTCATATGGCGGAGGAAGACAACTCGCATCCCATCACGTGTGGCAGAGAAAAGACTGGTGCCCAGAGAAAGACACTTCTTGTGGCGGTTAAGGACAATAAGGAGCGTGAAAGGATCCTGGACATCGTTGCAGATGCCTTATCACGAAGACCCGAAGGCAAAGATTAAAATGGACAGTTACAAATTTTCTTGCAGTTAACTAAAGGTTTAATATTGCATGATCTATTGTATATAATGTGGGAAAAAACAATTATTAAGCCAGTATAAGATGAGGAGTTAAGGTTAGTAAACATAGGAAATGTTTGTTTGAATTAATGTGTCCCGCAGTTTGATCAGGAGTATAACTCTGTGCAGTTATCCCTCCTGAATCAAACTTATTTAAGGGGGGAGGTATGTGGCGTTTGCCCTTCCTAGGGTATACATATAGGAAAAGGAGTAAGTAAGGGGTTAAGTGGCTGGCCCTAGGCTAACCAATAAACAGAGGGGGGAGGAGCTAGGGGCAGCTGAGGGAGTCAGTTAGAGTTAGAGAGCGGGGAGTTAAGGGAGTTGATGAAGAGCAGTTGATAGAGGGAGCTGGTTGGTGGGTGGTGGTTGATTGTGAGGGTTGGTGGTGAGGTATAGTGGTGAGCGTAGGCAGGGTTGTAACCATTATCTTAAGTTGTTGAAGTTTTTAAATAAACACTTATTATTTTGTTTAAAATTGCACCCTGACTGTGAAAGTTATTACCAGGGAGGGGATCCTGGTTGGTGGCAGCGAAGCGCGTGGTGGCACAGGGATCAATAGTCCGTCAAACGACCGGGGACCCTGTGTGATCGCCACACCCTGTATTGTGTGGGGCCAGCCAGGTGTTACTTTCCCCAGTGGCGGACCTTGGGGTCTCAAATTACATCAGCACCCTGGGTGATACCAAAAAATTCAGTATCCCCCCCCTGCCTTGCGCCTTCCGTCCTACATCATAGTTGTGATGCCCCCGGGGCTCTGAACCCAATGCGACTGAACCAGTCATGCTCCCCTAAATCCACCTCTGACTTTTTCCTCACTGGCAAGTCATAGGACATCCATAGACCACACAACTAGGGAACGATGACCTGAATTCCCTTCTCCGTTTCCTGTCCCAAGGGCTGAGCTCACATAGAACCATTTGGAGCTCCAATTCATGAGACCGGCTTCAGTCTCTAGTGAGTTAGCCAATCAACAACAAAGCAAGGTTATTGAATTCTGGTTTTTTCCTGCTTTTCTCTCAAGCCAATAGATACAAAAACAAGGGCCACATCCACCCCCTCCACATCAAATCCAGTTCTTTCTCCACACCTCCTGCTTTAACTCAAGGACCAAAACTGACATGACATATGATTATGATATGGATATAACTGGCTCTTGACATGATATTCTTTACTTCCAAGGAGCTGGACAGGCAGTGGGTATGCACTAATTTGATCAGAGGATCAGTGCTGGAGGGGGGAGGGGAGGAGGAGGGCGTTTAACCCCTTCTTTCCTGGCCATTTCTCTTCTTTAGATCCCACCTGCCCATCATGCTGCCATCGGCTGATATGTTGTATAACACCTCGGTGGTTTTTTTTTTTTTGTAAAAAAGTATAAAAATGGAAAGCCAAAATGAAAAATCAATAAATTAAAGTGTGTAGAAGGTCTGGGATACATGCATCAGCAGCACCCCTAATAACTCCACTTGCACCAGGTAGACCAGGGGTCAGCAAACTTTTTCAGCAGGGGGCCGGTCCACTGTCCCTCAGACCTTGTGTGTGTGTGTGTGGGGTGGACTATATTTTGAAAAAAAAAATGAATGAATTCCTATGCCCCACAAATAACCCATGCATTTTAAATAAAAGGATACATTCTACTCATGTAAAAACACGCTGATTCCTGCGCATGCTTTAAATGGGACCATTGCTAATCCAACCCATTTTTTTGTGATATTGTTGTACAAAAAATTGTGGCTACTAGGGCATCAGGCATAGAGGAAATGTCCCCCCCCCCATGCCACTATAGTGTTGGTTTGTTACGCTGTTAGGGCGATATTTTGTTACAAACCAACCAACCAACCAACCAACAAAACAAACAAATGCTCTCCTTTCCAGTGGGATGGCTTTGTAACCTGATGGATTTCAAATGGAAGAACCTGAAGTCAAAAGAACGTGAGTTTTGTTTTTTGTTTTTTTGGTATTCAAAAAGGGGGCTGTTTTTGAACAGCTAACAAGTTTAAGGGAACAATTTACGTGATTACCTGGAGTTACAGTTAGATGAAAGAAAGATGTCTCCCCATTTAATATCTCGACAGGGATAATAAGCAGATCAAAGGTCTGAGCAAAGAATCAGCAGATACAGTCTCTTGTTGATGCCTGCAACATAAATGCTAGAAGGGGCAATCTGTTTTAGTTATGCTTTTGAGTACACGTTAAATCTAATTTTAGTGCACAATAAAAATGAATGGTCCGCTTTCAAAGGCACTGCATCTGCTGAGTACAAGTTTCCATGCCAGATGGTTTTTGTATTTTGTTTTGTAGTTGTTTTGCATTCTGCTAATTCTCACCCTATAGTACAACATGGTGAAGCTGACACACTATAATGACCTTGCAGTGAGGATTCTCAATCTCACGGTGACTATTTTTAAAAAAATTAAAAAGGAGCAACCTTTAAGATCCCCATGGTGAACAGTAATAGCTCTCTTTCCTTATATACTTCTTTCTTACAGCCACATTGTTGAGTTGATTCATTGGTTAGATGCATCTATTTAAAACCTTGTGATCAGTTAAAAAGGAGCTCGTGGTTAATCATGGTACAGTAAAAATATCTTTTGAAATGAGAAAAGGGAGAAATACGTGGGGCTGCCTCTGAAGATGGTTCAGCTGGTGTAGAATTCAGTGGCCAGGATGCTCCCTGGGTTTGAGTATACAGCACCAATCCTGGTCCAACTGCACTGGCTGTAAATTAGTTTCCGTGGCCACTTCAATGTGCTAGTTTTGACCTATAAAGCCTTAAACAGCTCAGGACTGCAATACCTCAAGGACTGCCTTCTCGACATGAACCAACCCAGATCTTACAATCATCATCCTAGGCACTTCTTTGTGTGCCTCTTCTGCAAGAGGTCTGGAGCATTAAGTATAATTCGTTTAATTGACACTGAAATGGTGAATGCCTGTGTAATGATGAAAATGTTTAACATGGGGAGAATCCATTGAAGCTAAATTAAAAGCAAGAATGGAACTCTGAGCTTTAACTGAGTTAATAATTAACTGTTGAATGTATTCTGCTATCTGACACATGAGTGTTTAACCTTAGATCACATGGGAGGCTATTGAATTGCAAAGCACCATTTTGAAGGGAGTTGCCTTTAGTTCTTTGTTCCCAGGCTCCAGGGAGTAAGGATGTAAATCAAGCTCTCCAGGAAAACAGACTTTTGCTTATACATCTGTTTGGAGCATTTCATATTTTGTAAGATGCTCAGTCTATGTGCTGGACTGGCATATGCCTTATCGAACTGTTTGGATATATCATTTGCATGGTCAGGCGGAGTCCCCCAAACCCCAGGCAGCCCCTGAGTGGAATAATGACACAAGACAATGTTCTATGGGATTAAAATTAGGCCACAACTTTATTAAGATTCAGATGTAGGGAGACTTGGCTCAGGCATTGGGCGTTTATCCTTCCCAGCTCCCCAGCCGGGGACCTAGGTAACTTCAGGGTTATCCAGCATGTGAGGGGATTGGGCTAGCTCTGAAGAACATATGTTCAAGCAGATAGCCCGCCCCCCTGTTCGCCATCGCTAGAGGGGGAGGGCAATGGCGACCTCTGGGCGTATGGCCAATGCCTCCCCCCAAGACCCCTTTAACGGGAACCCTGGTATCGACGCCGCAATGGGGGCATGGGGTCACTGCCCCACGCACCCCCCCCCTTTATGAAGATGATTAAAGGATTCCGCCCAAGGCCTGCAACCACCAAAGTTGTGACATATTGCTACGGGAAAGGCGAAATCTGCCAATGCAGGGAAATTCCTTTCCGGCCCTTCAACAGCGGCCTTGACATAGCATGTGTACCTGTGGAGAAGAGGTTAACCTGCAAAAATGAAAAGGTTAATTGAGGGAGTGGAGGGTGGGAGAAGCTCTAGAGCCCAAGTGGTGCTTCCCAGGTATGTAACACCTTCTATTGTGTGAGTCTGTGTTCCCTCCCCTTACCTGGCCAATCCCCCTGGCAACACCTTCCCCAGGCGGGATTGGGCGGCTGAGTGGGTAGGCAGAGACCCCAGGTATCCAGCCTGGGAAGGTGAAACCAGCCCGAACTACCAGGAGCTGCTCTGGGATCCAGGCAGCTGCGTGCGACAACGCAAAATGCACACCCCGTTTGATGTGGGGAACGATCATTACTGTTTTTTGTTATGTTTTGAAGAAGGTTCTGCAAGTAGAGTTTTCATTAAACCTGTGGGCCTTGGCAATGTTTTATTTCCAAAAAGGAGTCAGTTTTCATGAATCTAGTCATTTCAAACTGTGCAATATTAATATCTTCAATATGGAGGGCAGCAATGCAAGAACAGACCTTTTCTGCAACGGCTCCCATTTGCGCAATGCTCTCCCCAGGAAGGCTCACTTGGTGCCTTGCCTTGGTATTGTTGTTCTTGTTGCTTTCAATCTGCAAATGAAACATAACTGATTATGTTTTTCCCCACCCCTGCCACTTGCATTGTGTTTCCTTTACAATGAAATCAGTGGGATGGAAGAGTAACTTTTGTGATTCACACAATTATTTACTTAACTCATGTAAATCACATTTCACCACAGTGGACAGAAAGATGAATAATGCGGTTTTGGGTAGAATGTGAACTGCAGCAGAAGAGAAATAGTGCTGCGGGAAGCAAACACATGCTGCAATGGAAAATGTTGCCTTCTTATACCCTAATCTTTAATATCATCATATTTCTTTGGATTGCTGGGGATGTTCTTATATACAAAAGTAAATACTGTGCAAATCAGCTCTGTGGGAATGTGGTATTTTCTGTATGTCTTCAAAGCTCTTTCGATTCTGAGAGAGGCGAAGAGACCTTTATAAACCATTAACATCCTTAAAACATTGTAGGTGTCCTTTCCTTTCTTTTTATTTTATTTTTTGGTCTGCACAGAATTTTCTTGGAACTGTCAGCAGGAGATGGTGTTTCTGACATTTAAGCCTGAAACCGCTTAAATAAATACAAGCTAAATGAACACATTTTATTGCCCCAGTGTAAACTGTATATAATCCCAGAAAATTTTCCTTGGCTGCTTCACCTCTCCCCATATGCAGCAGCAAATTTTATGGCATAAACAGCCAAGATATATTAGTGTATCCCAGGAAGCTAACAGTGGTTTACTACAGTTGCCATAGCAATGGTAAAACAACTTGGCTGATGGCGTGGAAAACTATTTGTACAAAGAGCTGGCTTTGCTTTTGTTCCTTTTGTTCCTTTGGTCTTCTGTTCTGTGTTAACACGCTCCTTTAAATTGCTTTATAATCAGCTTCTGGGAATGATACATTTTTAGGGGTTGCTGGATTTGCAAAGGAAAACATTTTGGTGATATGGCAAGTGGTTGTCATACCTTTGAACAATGATTAATGCTCCAGCTGCATTCCCTTCCCCTGCCTTTCCCACGAGAAATTGTAAGTTTATCAATAAAAATAAAACCTACTTTGGAATATACGTCCTTTTACCACAATATCAGGAAACGCAAGGCTTTCTCATTTTTCAGCAGCTACCCATCATAATGAGTTATTAAGGGCTAAGTAAGAGGAGGAATCTGCCCAACCCACATTCTGAAGTGGAGCACCTGGATTTGATCCGAGTGGATCATGACCCGGACTGGATATTGGTCTGCTTCTGAATCCACAGTCCCGCCGATTCTAGTATGAGAGTTGCAGCAGTGCCTCTCTTCTGGTAAAAACTTTATTCACCTTTTAAGAATTCACAAAAAGTCCTCTGGGTATCCCCCCAGTCTGAAGCAGCTATGGAGTGTTTGGGGGTAAAGCATGTAAGTCCTGGGGTATATTTCTTTGCAGAGGCAGCCCAATTTATTTTTGCTGCCTGAAGCCGAACAGTAAATGGTTCCCCTCCAACATGGCACATGGTACCCAAGTCTGGTCAAGTTATTTTGGCAGCTGAGGCAGAAAATCCTGCAAGCACCCCCCCCTCCCCCCCTTGGAACTGCCTCCTCAAAATACAATGAGTAAACTGAATAGTTAACCATTTCCTGACCTTTTATGACAACTAAAATCAGAGTTTTCATAAAGAGGCAGAGAGTTGAGGATAAAAGTGGACAGTTGGAAGGGATTAAATGTCAAGGGGGTGTCCTCTCGCGACTTTTAAACATGCTGAAGGGGATCACAAGAAAATCCCTAGGTCAGTGGTGGAATAGATACTTTGTATGCAGAAGTCCTGGGGGGGGGGGAATGGTCACAATACAAGGCTGCTTTCTATGTGGAAGACTAGTGGGTGATGCCAAGTTCTCTGTCCCAGACACTGAAAAGGATGGCGCTGCTTATAAAATGTCTATACAGATCCTTCGTTGTTTAGCATCCTAACTTTGCTTGTACTGATGGTGCTTTTGGACTGCACCAGTTGGGAGGCAAAGGACCACTTAACTGCATAATTGGGACCACTTAACGTGCTCATGTAACCTGGGTTTTCACTGGGCCATTTCCATGAGTAATATCCTAACTAAATAGTGTGGAATTATAGCAGGGTTAAGACACTTTCTTTATGATGAATCTAAGTCATTTCTAAAACAGAGTGACCCATTTTACTGAGATCACTGAGTTGGAAATGGAAGTTGATTCTTTTGCATTAGGGAGTGCGCTGTTTGACTTGAAAATGAGAAGCAATTTAATGTTCTGAGTTCACATATTGAGCTCACAGGCTAAAACCATTTGTATATTGTGAGCTAATTAACTACAGCACACACACACACACACACACAAACACACATCACTAGAAAAAGCAACCCAGCTCCTGTGGCACAATGTCAGCGTGATATTTGACCACACATTCATACTTTTCTTTTTCTCACCTCCTGCAGAAATAGCCTCTGCAGGAAACCCCCCATTACAATTTGAAGCATTAAATCACCGCCATCATGGGATTAAATTCAGAGTGTTATTACCAGTGTGGTGTTGCAGCTAGTGCTAGAAGAAGATCTCAGAGAGCTGGAGTCCAAATCCCTGACGCTCAGTGGACAACTCATTATCGAACTTTAGCTCACAGGAATGTTGTGGACGTAAGAAAATGAAACAAAACAGGGGTTGAAAAAGCATACACTATTAGGGTTGCCAGACCTCCAGGCCTCAGCTAAAGTCTGCCGGTGGCAGATGGAGCGCTTGCATCTCCAGGTGGGTGACAGTCCCTTTAATAATGGAAAGAAAATATATTAAGACTGCATATAGCTTGTAAGCTTCAGCCCAGTAGGACCTTGCTGAAAGTTATATCATAGACATTTGGGTTGCAGGGGGGTCTGCCTTCTACTCTCTTCTCCCAATTAACCTCCATCTCCAGGGCCTGCCCTTTTGACACCTCCAGGGGCCACCCCTACGTCTCAGATTTGGGTCCTGACACCTCAAAGTTCCCACACGCTGCATTCTTGTTACTTTGGAACTAAATACATTGGAAATGTGATTCTCAAAGTAGAATGTCATCCTGCCCTGTGGAGCCTATTGCTCCAACTAGCCTTAGTGAGGAGGAATTAAAGAACCTTTTAATGAGGGTGAAAGAGGAGAGCGCAAAATATGGTCTGAAGCTCAACATCAAAAAAAACTAAGATCATGGCCACTGGTCCCATCACCTCCTGGCAAATAGAAGGGGAAGAAATGGAGGCAGTGAGAGACTTTACTTTCTTGGGCTCCATGATCACTGCAGATGGTGACAGCAGTCACGAAATTAAAAGACGCCTGCTTCTTGGGAGGAAAGCAATGACAAACCTATACAGCATCTTAAAAAGCAGAGACATCACCTTGCCAACAAAGGTCCGTATAGTTAAAGCTATGGTTTTCCCAGTAGTAATGTACGGAAGTGAGAGCGGGACCATAAAGAAGGCTGATCCCCAAAGAATTGATGCTTTTGAATTATGGTGCTGGAGTAGACTCTAGAGAGTCCCATGGACTGCAAAAAGATCAAACATATCCATCCTTAAAGAAATCAGCCCTGAATGCTCACTGGAAGAGCAGATCCTGAAGTTGAGGCTCCAATACTTTGGCCACCTCATGAGAAGAGAAGACTCCCTAGAAAAGACCATGATGTTGGGAAAGATGGAGGGCACAAGGAGAAGGGGACGGCAGAGGATGAGATGGTTGGACAGTGTTCTCGAAGCTACTAACATGGGTTTGGCCGAACTGCAAGAGGCAGTGAAGGATAGGCGTGTCTGGCGTGCTCTGGTCCATGGGGTCACAAAGAGTCGGACACGACTGAACGACTGAACAACAACAACAACAATGTGGGAAAAAGCTTCAACACACTTGAATTTGGCTCCTGAAGACTTCCAGAACTTCAGAATCTCCTAAATGTTCAGGCAGGTGCAAACTCCAGTCCCAAGTTATGTTTGGTGGGTTCCAGTACCCCACAAGTGGGTGCTTTTGTCATTCCACGAGAACAAGAGGGGTATTCATGGGGAGTTCTTTTTCTAGAAAAATAGCACTGTTGTTGTTATTGTTACCCTTCTGTCTTGAGACAATGGAGGAATGTGCTTTTGGGAGGTGAAGTCAAAGTGGTGGAAGCTTACAGTGCCTGCTGTGGCTATAGAGACTGATCTGGAAGAGACATGTTTTGTTGCAGCTGGGGCAGATGAAGGCGTCTGCAGATGCACCATGGTATTTCTTCTCTCTGCACTCCTTCCAGCAGTCATTCCTCCTCTGGATTCTTATCTCATTATACATGACAAAGCTATCTTTAGCCATCTCACTCCTTGCCTTTCCCTGCAAGTTGTTAAGAGTCCTCAACAAGTTTTCCACACCTATCAGCTGATCACCCATTCCCACCTTCTGAGTAATACCCCTCCCCACTCCCTCACTATATTTAAGGGTCTGGTGACTTCCGTTTCAGTGTATCCGAAGAAGTGTGCATGCACACGAAAGCTCATACCAAGAACAAACTTAGTTGGTCTCTAAGGTGCTACTGGAAAGAATTTTTTATTTTGTTTTGTTTTTATTCCTCCTCTGGTCACTGCTGTGGATATACCTTATCCCATCAGGGAGAGGGCTACATTCATCCTTAATTTCTGGTGTTTTAATTTTCTTCCAACAGAAGCTTTTTATGTGGTTAGGGGGCCGTCATCAATATGACCTCTCCCTACCTATGTCAGGGGTTGCCAATGTTGTGCCCATGGGCACACATGTGCCCAATGAGGCCTTTCCTGGTGCCCACAGGGTCTTCTTCTCTGCGCCTTGATGAAATAATGTTTGGAACAGTTCTTTCAGTTTGCAAATGTGTCCCTAGGTCCCCAGAGGGTTTTGACCTCAGCTCTATGCAATGTTGTCTCTGACTAAGCAGCCTCCCTGTTTCCTTTCAGCTTGACCTTGGAAGCAGGAAGTATGAGTGTCAGTGCTTGGCGTACCTATCAGAGAAACAAATTGTGACTGATACCTGGCCAGAAAAAGAAAGAAAAGGAAAAGGAAATATCTTATATATGCCAGCAACTCCAAAGGCAGAATGACTGAGAACAGAAGATCAAGACAGAAGATCAAAAGCCCCTTCTTTCCCTTGAAATGTTAAGTCTCAGTGCACGATTTCAGTGACCATGAATTGCCATCATTAGCACGTTGCTGACAAGATATCAGTGCTCTCACATTTCTTTTTTAAAATCTCAAGCATTTGACTGATTGTGGTGCTAATAATAGTGTGACACAGTAATTTTATTGTCAGGGTTATTCTCGGACGCGGTGCTGCCTCTGTCAATCTGTTGATGAATAAAAAGTTATGTAAGATATTATTACAGAACAGTTCAGAAGCAATTGCATTGAAAAGGTTGACAGACATGCTATAGCTACTCTTGGCTGTACGTGAATCTTAAAAAAAAACAAAAAACTTTCAGAACACAGTGTTAGCTTTCTTTTAAAAGGCAAGGAGCTCCTCTAATTTGCTTTAGCAAATATTTAAGCTGTTTATCTGTATTGTTCTTTTTATCAGAAGAACTAGAGAGATACCTACCATTGTGATGGACAGGGGTTTGGAAGGGATAGGAATCCATGTATCACAGGCATCATGGGTGGGCAATGCAATTCTCTGGGTTAGGGAGGAGAGATAAATTCAGTTTAGTAATTTGTGCTTCTTGAAACCATATGCAAAATCCTTCAAAATGTACTTTTACCTCACAGAGTTGTTATGAGGCCAAAAACAGAACCATATATGTTACCAAGAATTCCATGTTGTGAATATGCTTGCCACCGTGTAAATGCTTTTTTTTTAATACAAGGATCAAAGTGACCTGCCACTATGCAAATATAATCTCAGCTACTCATCTGTATCAATTCAAGTTCTTCAATGGTAATCATGGAACAGGTGCAGAAAAGTTGAACACTTAAGGCTGGACATTGAATTTTCAGCTTCATGGATCCTTAAAATCATGTAAAGAAGGGCTGCAGAGATGCCCAATGAGGATCAGGACCCCAGCATGTGGGGATGGAAGTGTTAACTCTTCCCTTCTACAATGTGGGTTTCATGAAAATCATTGTAAGAAGGAAGCTTCCTTCCACACTGTGACAAATAGCAACCAAGGAAAAATCAAGAATTTTTTTTGGGGGGTGGTGGTACTGTAGCATGGCTAAAAGCATTATCACCCTTCACCGCATGCTCCTGATTGGGCCCCTCGTGCGTTTTTGTAAGTGAAGATGCTTGGGGGGGAAACGATTTCTGTGAATTCCAATGTGAAACTGATCTGATCTACCCCTTCTAGACAAATATGTGGATGGGAGCGCGAATTGTCCTTCATATTTTTGTCCTCTGAATTTTGCATTACAGCTCTCGGCTCAAATTTGGAAGTACATACGTTGAGATAAAATGCATCTTTAGAGTCTTATTTTGTGATCAGATAGTGATCAGACGTGCCTTTCCTTGCAGCTTCTTGTTTGTTTGTTTGTTTGTTTGAATGTAAGCAAATGCAGAAGTGGGGCAGAATGTCCTTGTAAATGACCTGCAAAATTAACCTGTGCCAGAAATGGTCTGATCCCTCCACCCACCAAGGCATGTGCAATTTGGTCCCCTGCAAACCACTGTCCCTTGAACCTTCTGGTAGCAAAGCAGAAGGGACACTAAGAACAACTTGTGTGTTTGTATACAACACAAGCATCCCTTATGTCCCATTGCACATTACATTTTAATGTTAAGATCGTTGTTTGTTTTGATGTAAAGCAGGCATTGTTCAGAACACTGGGAAAACAGGTGTTGTATTGGAAGCAAACAGGCGCCAAACTGTTTTTCTCTGACAAAGCCTAAATGGGGAAAACAATTCTCCATTTCCCTTCAACACCCCCTCCCCCCACCTCTCAATTGCTCATTTCCACTTGCTTCTCAAGCAGCCAAATGGAACCGGAAAAGAGAGCGCAGAATATACTGAATACTCCCTGATTGCATCAGTGGTCATGGGTCTCTCGAAACATTCGTGAGCTTCAAAGCCTAATGTAGCTGCATAGAGGAACTGGGGATTTTGCTGATCCTCTTGTGGGTGGAAAAGAGGTAGGGATTTTTTTTTTTAAAATAGAAATTGCTTTCAACAATTGAAAAATGTTCCATGAGCACCTGAAGTGATTTAGATAGACAGTTTCACCCTGCCATTATCCCCAGCTGTGGCATCACTGGCTGCACCAGGGGCATATTAAATGTATGATGTTTTTATTGCACTGCCTCAAGCGTTCGTACTTTGCAATATGAGAAAGGGGAGGGAAGAGAGGGAGGGAGAGAGAAATCATTAACTAGTAAATCCTCATAAAAATGGGTGGGAAATAATGTAGACTATAAATAACCCTCCCTTCATTTAATCCATCACCTAGGGTTTTATGAAACAGGAAGGAAACCTCCCACTGATACATTGCAGATTTTAGTGGAAGGGGTAAAGCAATGGTTTCTAACAGCCAGGTCAATATGGGTTTTGAGAACTGGAGTCATCAGATGGAGTCTTGTTCTAGGTCACAACTCCACAGGAAGCAACATGGATGAGTGTTCAAAGAGAGCAAGAAATATCAAACTATTAATCCAGGTGCATGAGGACCAATGCTAGACAATACAGTCAACAAAATTGGCAAGAATGTATAAAACAGAACAAAAGAACTGTTGGAGGTGTAAAGAAGGGGAAGGTGCCTTTCATCATATGTGGTGGGAGTGTAGGAATGTCCAAATCTTTTGGGAAATGATATATAATGAATTGGGAAAAAATGTTTAAAATGACATTTACTAAAAAAACCAGAAGCTTTCCTGATAGGAATTTTGGGACAATTACCGAAAGAAAAATGAACATTGTTTATGTATGCAATGACAGCAGTGAGAACTTTGATAGCACAGAACTGGAAAACTGGCGAAATACCATCAAAGGAACAATAGCAAGAGAAGTTGATGAACTATGCAGAGTTGGCAAAGTTAACAGATAAACTTCGTGAAAAAGACAATAGTGACTTTGAAAAAGAATGGGAACCTTTTACATTGTATTTGCAGAAACAAAAAAAAATATAGAGTCATTGGCAGGATTTAAATAAACACTTGCAATTTTATCTATAAAAAACAAGAAACATAATAGTATGACAACATAGAAGTATATACAAACAGCAGAATATAATATGAGTTGTAATAAACCAGGGATGGAAGTTGGGAGAAGTCAGCAGGGAAGGGGGAAATTGAAATTTTGAATGTAATGTAATGATTACAGCTATTGTTATAAGAGAAAAAAATCTAATAAAAATGATTTTTTAAAATGCTAGACAATACAGGAGAAGTGTGTACCGGTAAATGGTGTCCTGTTTAGTGATGGGTGAGGAGGCTGGGTCCTTCATGCATCCCTGCTGAGCATGGCTTTCAAACATCAAAGTTCCAAAGAAAAAGAAAAAGAAATCTTCCAAGTGTCTTCTTCTTCTTCTTCTTCTTCTTCTTCTTCTTCTTCTTCTTCTTCTTCTTCTTCTTCTTCTTCTTCTTCTTCTTCCAATTGGAATTTTGGAGCTGAACTCCAAACTCTGTGATTTATGGAAGAGAAAGATCCTGTCGGCATCACTGATAGTCAATGAGAGGGAAGTTTTACAAAGCACAAAAACAACATGCCTGAAAATGACTGGAGAGTGCCTTGACTAGATAACCCACAATGCTTGGTGACCACAGTTACAAATACACACAACATAACCACTATACATTTATATATCCTAAATGGAGGACAAATCCCCACGATGCATTGCAAATGTGAACAAAAACTCCATGCATGAAAACATGAGGAACAAACCATTTAAGGCAGGAGCAGCTGGTACGGTGGTGTGGAGCCACCCTCCCCATGTCAATGTTGCTGCCACTTACTGGTATGGTGTGGGTGGAGTAGGGTGGCAGCAAGTTTGGGGTAGCACTGGCACACCAGTGGACCTAATATGGTGCTCCTGCTTGTGTGTCTGTGCAGCCCTGACCTTACTGTCACTCTTCCCCCCACCTCCATACCCGACCTGTAAGTGGCAGCAATACCAGAGTGAGGAGGTTGGTTCTCTAACATGCCAACTCATCAAGCCAGCTGTGCTTGGTGGAAGGAAAGGAAATCCATCTGCCCTTGGCTGACAATCTACAGTTTAGAGCTAGGAAAATGGAACTGGAACTGGTAGTGAAATTATTTCTCTGTGTTTTGCATGGAACCAAGATAGGTGCATCTTCCAAGTTGAGCATTTATGATGGCAGCCATTACCTAATTTGCGACTTGGACATCACAAAGTCACTGAGTTTTTCTTTCTTCTTCCTGTTAAAAATACTGATGCTAGATGTACCTTCCGAGAAGTAAATCAAGTGAATAATAAGGAAAATGCCTCTGTTAGCATAGCAGTAGTATTCTGCAGGTTCAGCACCTATAAAATATATTCTAGCTTGGGTCATCCTTTAACATTCATCCATTGAACAGAAAATTAAAATGTAGGTTACAGGCTTGCAGAAATGCCAGGAACCTAGATAAACGTATCTCTCATTACATTGCATCCATTGATGGAAGGATGCTTTAATGGGGATAATGGGGGTGACTGTGTGTGTGTGTGTGTGTGTGTGTGTGTGTGTGTACGTACGTACGTACGTACACATGATCTATCTAACCAAAAAGCACTGGAGAATCTGTCATATGTCATATCTTCAAGGGTCAGCCAAGAACATACTGCTACCATAGGTGAAGGTCAAGTTGTAGCCTGGTGGCATCAAAACAGCATGATTGCTCCCTAGCATGGGTAGGCCCGCGGACGGTCCAGGAGTCACTGCTTGGGTCACTAGCGCGTGTGTTCTTTCCCTCTCCTTCACACAGCGGCAGCGGCAGCACCTCCTCCCTCCCCCCTCCTGGCTTCTCTCTGCCCTGCCTAGAGGAGGAAGGGGGCTGGGCTTTGTTGGTGCCAGCAGCAGCAGTGCTTGAGTGGCCGCCATTTTAAGCAGCCCTTCTCGCGCACCGCTCATCATCCCTCCTCCTCCTCCACCGCCACTGCCGCCAGCCCCTGCCACTCGCAAGACACAGGTAAGCAGCCACCGGGGCTTGTGATACACTTGCATCATCCCCCCCTTCAAAATATAGTCCGGCCCCCCATAAGGTCTGAGGGACAGTGAACCGGCCCCCTGCTGAGAAAGTTTGCTGACCCCTGCTCCATAGCATCTGAATTAAGACTAGCAATGCAAACTATGGGTCAGTGTCTGAATGCAGTTGTAGACTGGAAAATGAGTCAATTTCCTGCTCTGGATGGGGTTGCACTCCCTCCAAAGGAGAAGGTACATAGCGTGGGAGTACTCTGGGATACATCTTTCTCACTAGAGGCCTTTTACCTGAGACTTCTCCAGCATGGAAGTCATCAATGCTCTTCCCTCTCCAAGCCTCTCATGGTTCTAGGAGACAGTGGGGCAGGAGAAGATGGGGAATCTACTGACCTGTGCCTTCTTTCTCTGCCATATCCTGTGTGCCTTCCTCCATCCTGGACTGCCCCGACTCTCCCTCCTTCCCTGCCTCCTATCTTGTGGGTGACATGACACCCCATAAATTATTGGCCTCCTCTCCTCAGTCACTTTCCTTGTCCCCTACCTCTGCCATACACTCTTCAAAGCCTTGCCAATCCCCAACAGCAGTCTCATACAGTGGAATACTGTTGCAACAGAGATTAGCCAGGCATTCTTGCTGCTGATTTTCAGGCAACTCTGAAAGACTCTTTTACGCTGGCAGGGTGTATTTGAAACCCTGGTCTTGCTATTGAATAGCAAAATGAAATGGTCAGTTGACATGACTACTCCTGAGTGCCCTCTCCAACAAATGGCACTTTGGAGTGGCTCCTTGGTATTTGGGCTATGAAGCAAGGCGGGTGAACTAGACTTTAAGTGGTATCACAAGTCCTGAGACTCCATCAGGCAAGGCCTTCTTCTACCTGCCTTGCCCCACCCTCCAGTCTCTGCTTCTCAATTTGTATTGTATTATTTTATGCACTGTGGCTTGCCGTTGTTTTATTGATTGTAGTTTTGAAATTATTTATTGTAATTGTTAAGAGTGGGTTTCTGTTTCATTGTTATATGCTGGTATTATTCTATTCTATTCTAATGATTGTTGAACGTTACTTTATTTGATTGCTTATTTTAAAGCTATGTTTTATTATCACGTTTTTGTATTGCATTAGATTGTTATGAGATGTACATTTTTTGTTTCTTCAGTTTGCCTTGAGTATTGTAAGATAGAAAGGCGGTATAAATTACAAGTGATGATGATGATGAACCTGATCAAACATTGGTAAGCGTGAATAATTGTGCCTACCATGTGGCAGTGCAGACTGTGAAGAATGCCCATTTTGCAGCTTGCACTGCATCTTCTAGGTCACTCCAAAGTCAAGTGACTTTACTCTCCAAATGTGCATCCAGATAGCCACAGCAGGTCCTTGCATGCTCCCAGGGTCTCTCCCCTACATAGGGAGTCAGCAGTCTAGTCACCCACAGTAGGGTAAGGGAAGAAAGTCAATGCTGTGCCCTCCAGACATTGGACTGCAACTCCCTTCAGCTCCAGGCATCATGGCCAATTATCAGTGATGATGGTAGTTGTACGTAGTCCAACAAAATCTGGACGGCACCATGTTGGCTTCCACTGCAGTAGAGCACGGGGACTATGGAGTTAAGGCAACGACATCACAGATGGAACCAAAC
This sequence comes from Lacerta agilis, assembly GCF_009819535.1. Taxonomy (NCBI): domain Eukaryota; kingdom Metazoa; phylum Chordata; class Lepidosauria; order Squamata; family Lacertidae; genus Lacerta; species Lacerta agilis. The sequence goes on along the minus strand of NC_046316.1, from coordinate 79,507,185 downwards.
ACCACCGACATTTAAATTTGAAGGGAATTTAGATGGTTTGTTAAAGTACCTGCTCGTAATTCAGCACATGACTTTATCCATGAAAAGCTGCAAATCCCATTAGAAATCATCTGAGCCATTGGTCCTCCTGAGAGTTTTGTTTCTGCGGTAAATATTTTGATGTGATGCATACAAAGCACACTTTATGAGGGCTACTCCATCCTAGTTAGCACATTTCAGCGTGAAGTAATGTATGTTTCTGAAAACCTGTTATATTAATTACAATATACAGTGGCAGGTTAAATTGGCGACTGTTATGATTGCTCAGGTGAACAAAGTCTTCTAAGATGAGTAATGATTTAGTGAGCTAAATTTCAGGGCTATGAATCTTGCTATTCGGGATATTAACTAGCATTAAGATTACATGGAGCAAAAATGTCTCCAAAATATTTTAATCTCCAAAGCAGTGCAATTGTGTGTCCAGTGACCCAGTTTACACACACACACACACACACACACAAACAAAAATGCCCATCTGCACAAAATCTGTGTGCTCAGCATGCAACACAAACTTTTAGGTATGCAATTTCAGAAGCCAGCATGAAAAGCGAATCCTTGCAATAGAAAACTACTAAAACAGCCAGCTGTACTGAAAGTATAAATTCTGGAAAGAAATATAAGTACTGCTCTCCAGCACACAGATGGCTCCCCTTCTTATGTACCTGTGGTCTATGATATGACCCTCCCTAGTTACAAACAACGTGGGAGTGAGGCAACCACAAGGACATGGGCTATCATTTAGGAATAACCCACATAATCAATCTCTGTCACATGGCTGTGTCCAGGGTGGACCTTGGTAAGATGAAGTTTATTTGATGCCCTCCCTACAGCTCTCATGACGCTGGTTTAAGCTGGGCTTTGGGAAGGAGGCCGAGCCTCTGGCAGGGTTCTAGAGCCCTCCTATCCAAACACAGTGAGCACTTACCCTGCTATCTTGCCCAGCATCATTTACATTGTCCGGCTGAGACTCTGCAGGATTTCAGACAGAGTGTATTTCCCCCCAGCCCCTCCTGAATGTTCCAGGGATTGAACCTGGGATATTCTGCATTCAAACCAGATGCTGTTCCAGTGAGTTACAACCCTCCCCTTTGAGGAATTATGGGAGAGCTCTGGATGAAATGGCATGATTCTAAGATCTGAATCGAAACTTAGCTATCCATTGGATTTTGCACCTTTCCAAATGTGGTGTAAGTTTTAGCAGTTGCATGCATTTTAATATATATTCAAATTACTATGCAGTGAAAGCAGCACAATGGGTGTGTTAGGGCTAGATTTGGGAAGGGCTGTAGCTCAGTGGTAGAGCATCCGCTTTGCATGCAGAAGGTCCCAAATTCAATCCCTGGTAGCTCCTGTTACTGCTGGGTATGTTCTCTGCAGGAAACCCTGGACAGACTCAGTCAGTCAGTGTACTGAGCTAGCTGGACCAATGATCTGACTCAGTATATAAGGTAGCTTTCTGTTGAACAAGGTACAATTTTCTGGTGCTCATGTTGCAGGTGAAGGGGTGGGTTATTGGTTTGGGGGGGGTTGTTCTTGTTTTTATTATGCATTTTGTGTTTTCACCTTGTATTTTTATGTTGCGAACTGCCCTGAGATCTGCAGATGAAGGGTGGTATATGAATTTAATAAATAAATTAAATAAACGAACGTCGGCATGTGTGATCCAGCCAGGGGAGTCACCACTTTGGGGAGTCACCACTTTGAGAGTGGCACAAGGGACCAAAACTCTAACCAAGACAGAGAAAGGGATTCAGGATGAGATACTGGAGTGGGATGGAATTTGGGGCAATAGAATGTTAGCCTCATCCCCCTTGGGATTTTATGTGCACTTAACCCTAGTATATGCATTTTGGTACAAATTACTTGGCTGAAGAATTGGGTTGCAAAATTCAGGCAAGTGTGAATTTGAAGGCTGTCCCAGTTTGCACATTGCAGATTAGGTAGGTATGTCTTGAAATGCAAACAGGATTTGAATGTCTCCCCCAGCCTTAATGGAAAGCAATGCAAAAGTCAGCTGCCAGGTTGACAAAGAAGGAATCGGGATCATAGGCTTTTGGTGTAGGAGAAAAAAAGAAGAAGTTAGAAGGGGTTGAAGCCAGCCTCCAAACAGAGGAAGCACCCTACGCATGTTTACCCAGCGGTGGATCTCATTGAGGCTAATGGGACTTACTTCTTGGTATGTGTGCATGGGATTGTGACTCTACAGGAAGGTGCTAACTCTTTCAAAGGATCAGGCTGTGTTTCAATTTACCCTGAATTTGCCATCTGCAAAGCAGCGATTGTTGCCTGTTTCAAAGGGCCGCTTACAAGGCCTAATTAATTAATGTTTGTGCAGTGCTTTGAAAGGGTGAAGTGCTGTATAAATGCGAAAGGTTGTTATTACTTTCCCGGCATTAGATACAGTATGATCTCTACCCGCTGTTAATAATTGGCACGGCACACTCTTGTAGATTTCCCGACTCACTTAGGCCTATTGCTGCAGATTCAGATGATGGAAGCTAATATGAAACAAAGCATAACAAAAAGATAATCCCTTGTCCTCCTCCTCCTAAAAAATATCTATTTAAAAAATACTAATTCTAACCATAGTGACAGCCTGTCACAGACAGAGAGGTTTATATATATATTTTTTTTTGGTGGGGGGGGGGTCTCCCTCTCTGCACCAATGACAAGATAAGCTGTGTCCTGGTTCTGCAAAGTTGCGTGGAATTTTCCTTTTCCCATATCTGGTTGAGATTCTCATCTCCTCCTCTGTTTATTTCCCCCTATTATCCTGTGTTATATCGCAGCAGGTTTCCTCTTTGAGAGCGGCAGACGGAATAAGACAGATGTACCAAGTGCAAAGATAGGAAGGGGCTGGTTTCCATAGTGACTGTAACCCTGTAAAGTCACAAAGGACCTGGTTCATGGGCTTGGTTGTAGTTTGGCTGTAAGCATTAGGCTCAAAGGAACGGAGGCCAAACTAAAATGCTCATTGCCTTCAAGCCACCCAGCACTTTCCACCGACTTACTATTTGGTAGTACAGTAAACATTTGTGCTGGGTCAAAAATGGGACAACTATTTGTGCCCCCATGAAATGACATCCCACCCCCACCCCCTTTGGTGGTGTTCCATATTTATTGGTAAAGAGTGTAAAGGTTTTCATCTCCAAAGCAGTGAAGTTGTGTGTCCCATGTTTGCACCAGGGGTCAGCAAACTTTTTCAGCAGGGGGCCGGTACACTGTCCAGCAGGTTTTTCTTACGTTCTTATGTAACAGCCTGCTGGATCAGGCGAATGGCCAATCTAATCCACCATCCTGTTCTCACAATGGCCAACCAGAGGCTTGTTTGAAGCACACAAGCAGAACCTGGGCACAAGAGCACTCTCAGCCCCTATAGTTTCCAGTAACTGGCATTCAGAAGCATGCTGCCTCCAACAGTAGAGGTGGGACAGAGCCATTATTATGGGTAGTATATCTCTTATCCTCTATGGATTTTTCTAATCCCCTTTTAAAGTCACCCAAGTTGGGTGGGAGCAAATTCCATAATTTAAAAAAGTGCTTCTCAGACTTAAGTCCCATCATTTCAGTGAGGCTTACTTCCAGGTCATTGGACATAGGACTGCAACCTTAATTGTATATAAGGTGCCTAAGATTCTTTATTGTTCTCCCTCACCTGGTAATTTTCAAAACTAACAGGTAGATGGCATCATACCACTATTTTTTAACACATAAAAGTCATTTATTTCTTTCGTTTGCCTGATGTTCTTGTAACTGTGGGCTGTCCCACTATCTGATTCTCAGGACAGAAGGATTGGCATAAGAGGGGACGGTAAAATAAAAATCTGACTCTTTTTAAAAAAATTATTTGTATTGCTGAAGCTTATTGATCTCCCGGGAACTGTCTAACACAACGGATTGATTCCTGCCAGAGATTGGTGGTTATCAAAATGCCAATTCCATGTTTAAGACTCAAACTGTGTGAAAAAAGGGCAGGGAGCACATGCTGCAGTGGCCCGCCATATCGTGAGCCATTTGGCTTTTTATCTTTTTTTTTTTTTTTTTTTTTTTTTTTTTTACTGATCATGGTCTCACTTCATTCAAAGCTAAGAGTCAGAAGGGGGAAAACTGTAGTAGCAAAAATTTTAAGAGGTGGGTTCAGGAAGCCTTGATCAATTTCAAGGCTTTAGATTGCTGTCTCATCATGGTTTTCTTAACTTTTGTTTACTCCTTTTCCCCTTTCCTCTCACTTGCTATTTTTGTTGTGCTTTGTCATTGAGGGAAAGTTTATTTTATCCATATTGATGATGGCTTAGAAACTTCGACTAGCGCAGAATGCAGTTGGGGATAAAGAGGTCAGAGCATTTTACATAAATATTGTGTCAATTCTTGTGGCTATGAGTACATTTCTGGACCCATTTCAAAATGCTGGTACCTTTATAGGACTAAGTGGGTGTCAGGGAATTGTCCACGGCGCAGCGCAAAGTGGTGGAAGGGCTCTCGGGATGCTACAGAGAGCCCTGGCCCCACCTGACCAGCAGCACCTCCTCTGGCAACGGAGGGAGCAGCGAGGCTTCCAGCGGGGAGGGGCATGGGTTTCAGGGGATGGAGAGACCCTGCACTCCCCTAGCTTAGGGGGCGATGAGGGAGGCACGCAACTTCCGTCGCCCCAAAGGCATTGAGGGGTGAAACGAAAGGATGGGAGACGGGGTTTTCGTATGCCGAAACTCTTTTGTTGGGGTCAGAACCGGAAGGGGCCATCCCTGGATTCAGACATGAACTTGTTAGCTCTGCACTGTACATAGTATGCACAATAAAACTACTAAGGGAAAGGTCGGAGTTTTGCCTGGTTACTCATGAGCAACTAACCGAGGACCTTAAGAACCACCTTCACCAATATCAACTTGCCTGTATCTTCAGAACTACTTGGGGGGTTGATGAGATGCTCACTTTTAAAAACAAAACAGGGCCTCTTCAGTGGTGACCCCCCCATCATAAAATTTGATTTCAAGTGAGATTGCATAATCTTCACCCTTGATTAATTTAAAGCAGGTCTTTCTGATCATGTCCTTTTGGGTCTACTTGAGCTCTGTGAATTGGATATTGTTTCTAAGCTACCTGAGTTATTTTTATTTCCTTTTATGGTGTGCTGGTCTGTGTACCTTGGATGGAAATAGATTGTAATGTTCCATAACTTAACGTTGGATTTTATGGACTTGTCTTCTGTATGGTTGTAAACTGCAGGGCATTTTTGTCAAATCCAAATGCCTTGTTCCTTCATTGTGTGTGACCCTGGTAAGGACCAGGTCAGATGGCTGCACATCGCTTTGCAAAGGAACCATTGGCCAGAATGACTGGTTTGTGTGATATGCGTTCCATTGATCAAGTCATCAAGCACAACACTTTTCAATGGAGTCAACTGAACACATTCAGACGCTTGTTATCTACCTGTACTTTTCTGTACTCAAGTGATGAAGATCAAGTGTTATAAATGTGTGTTAATGAAGCCATAACAACATCATAGCGCTGATAAAGTGTTGCATTTCTTTATTTCTTGGACATTTTTTCATGCATAGATATGTTTAAAATATTCATAAGCATGAGATATAAATAAAAGATTGAGAGCTGTCCACAATCGGCCAGTGTCAGCATTTTGTCATGATTACAGGTTGTGAGCAGTGCATTCTAACCTTGCAAATCCTTGGTAGGTTATTTAATGTTAACATTAGGGGATTTCTAGGCAAAGGAATGGTTACAAGTGACTGTAATTTTATTAGAAATAACACTCTATCAGATTACTTCAATAAATCCAGAAGACCATAAAGAGAAATGCAGAAATTAATTTTAAGATGCAGAGGGTGTATCCCTTGTGATTCCAGTCATTGTCAAAAGAGGTGGTGGTTAAATACCATGTTGATTGCATAAGGTTAAGAACAGACTGGTGCTTCTAAGCAAGAATGTTGAGTAAGTCTCACTGAGTTAAATGTCGTGATAGGTATGCTCAGGCTTGTGGACTTAAGGCAAGGATATCTTCTGTGGATTTATGGCAAGACCGGGTGGGGGGAATTATAAAATTTTGGATATAACCCATCACATGCCACATGTTTCACCACAATGTATGATGTGTATGATTTAATATATTTTAATATTTAATGTATTTTAAATCTTAGAACAGCATCTGTGGTTGTAACAATCTAGAAAGTCAGGGACCACCATTCACTCAGGAGATAAATGAATCCCACCAAGCATGGTTATTATTTATTTTTCCTACGGACCACAAATTATTATATTTTGTGTTTCTTTTAAAGTATAAATCTGCTATTTATAAACTACTAATATTATAAAATACAAACTACTAATATTATAAAATACTAGAGAGGTGTACAGGAAACCAAGGGAGGACTTGGTTTGGGGCTGCCAAGTTTGGTAAAGGTTCCATGCATAGCTCTATCTTCAAAATGCTATGTTCAGAGCCTGTCGGACAACTGGTGGAGAACTATTAAGACTCAAGTTTGGTCTAGAGGTTCCAACAGAGCAATTAAAGAATAAATATGAATAATGTTTTCCCCCACTCCATCTTTCTGGATTGTCTATGAAGGAAGGAATTTCTATTCCAAATGGCAATCTTCCACCTTTGTGTGGGGTTCTGAAGTGGTGGAGGGTGGAAGAAGAACTGTGTCCCCACAGCTTTTAAAATGTGCAAAAATTTGTGGCAGTTGATTTAGTGCATTGCTGGGCAGGAAATTGGGGGGGTATATTCAAGAATGAAAAAATCACAGTGGCCTGCTAGCCCATGGGGCCCTGCAGCCATCCAGACATTGTTGGACTACAAACATCCTGATGTAAAAAGCACAATGACCTGTAGTCCCTTCATTGGTGGACTTCAACTCCCATGATGGCCAGGCTGGCTGGGGTTGAGGGGAATTGTCCACATATTCCTCACTCTTCCACTAGCTGCTTGGAAAACAATGTGGGCTGGCGGTAGAGATGTTGGGACCATCCCCATGTGGTTTGCATGATGTGGTGGTGGTGAGAAATGCACTAGAAGTGCCCAGTAAATGAAAAAAATAAATAAGAGAGAAGGCTGACAAAGGATTGGGTTGGATAAAACAAATTAGGTGGCTTGAACTGAATATCAAAGATGATCAGCACGACCATTGAGAACTCTTGAAGAACCAAGTTCTAATAACATCAGTTCATTAAAAGGGTTCATCGTGAGACACACAGAAACTTAACAGGGATCAACGGAGGTGGCGACCTTCAATATTAGCTGTTGTATGTGGATGCAACAAAAGTGGAATCGAGGGTTAGTGGTGAATGACTAAGTAGCAAGGCATTCTGTCTGAGTTTCCAATTAGAACACAGAGAGTTTAATAGGCACTTTACATCGGCAGAGGATCTGCCTGCATTTGCCGGTGAATGGCCTTTCCTGAAACTCTGCACTGAGCTTATAGTAGCTTCCAAAATGTTGACTAAGCGAAATGGGAAGCAAATGCCTGTGGAATTGCAGGGGAAGTCAACCAGCAAAATTTATTCAAGGGAAGGAGATAGGGGGGTTCTGCGATAGTGCAAAGCTGGAATGGGGTGAGGTGGTTTTGGCAAATATCTCCCCAACCCTGAAAAGTTTGTGACGTTGGGGTGATGCTTGGAGCAGGGGTGCAAAGGATACAAAAGCATGTTCAGATAAAGAGTTCAAGGGGTGAAAAGGGGACCTGCGGATTGGAGTGGGAGGGAAAGGGTGGGAAAGTATCCCTGATGGATGTGGATGCACCAGCTCATTGCCATGGCAACTTGGCCCTAACTCCCGGCCTCATCATGATGTGTTGCCACTGGCAGTTAATGAAACTGTCAGCACAGCACAAAAAGGCAAGGAATGGAGACTCTGTTGCTTGGGAAAGAGGCCAATATCTTGCTTCCCCCCCCACCTCTCCATTCAGACTGAAGGCATTGAGAGTGTGCCCCTTGCCTTCATTGACATCACCATGCAGCCAAGTCTGATTGACTACATTGGACTGCGGCATTCCCACATCCACAATGGCTCAGTGTGGGCATGCCACTGACATGGAGAAATGCTACATGTGAGTCACACAACAAGGTACCAGAGAAGCTCAGCCTTCCGTGTCACTATGCCCATTTCCTTCCTCAAGTTGGAGGGTGAGGTCTGGTGCAGGAAGCCTCCTCTACTCAGGTGTGACCTCTGTGCAATTTTGAACCCTGGTTTTGCAAGGTGGCCTTCAGCTTATAGAGGGATGTGGGCATAGTGACACTGAGGGTGAGGGTACTTGGTGTGCTCACCTCTGCACACCTGAATAGGGCTAATGTGATTGCTGATTGGCTGGGATGCCTGCGTATGGATTATTTTAAAAGGAAAAAAAAGTAAAACAAAGAAGCAGAGATGCGCTGGGGAAAACAGCCATGAGAAACGAGAGGGGTGGAACTTGGGGGCCTTTGTAATACACTCATCAAAATTGGCATGGTCTTGGCAGGCACTGCATATTGCCTGCAGCAAATATGCAAAGCTAATCTGCAGGTTCTACCTCAGATTAATCAGCTGAGACATTTGAAAGAAGCCCAAGCTTTCAATGAGGCCATCAACATTTCTCAGGGGTTTCCCCCCTTCCTATTTCCTCTCTGGCCGACACATTTGAAGGTGTGTATACTGAGCATGCTTCAGTTCCCATTGCTGAGCCCCATGCTACTACATTGTGCTAGACAGTGCAAATGCAAAGAACAATCCTTCATTTAATTAGCAAAGGCAACAGAAGTGAAGACATTGCCCAAGGTCAACTGGCATTTCAGTTGTAGACTAGGAACAGAACTTGCATCTCTTGGGTTCCGATTCAGTCGACCATGTAGTGTTGTGTTTCTCTGGTGCATCTTTGGATTCCCTCAACTCATCTCTTGCCCATTTCCTTGCTGTCACATCCAATGGCCTGATGTGCAAATCCTTTCCCGGAAGATCCTGCCATCTGGAACATGCTCTCTTCATCTCTCCGCCTCATTGATTCCCCCATATCCTTTAAAAATCTCATTGGGAAAGAGCGTCCCTCTTGTCTATGCCTCTTAACATTATACTGCATCACTTCCATTGTGCTTAATTCAATTTAGGAATTGTATTTTCATCAACAGACCAATCCCTGGTACAGCGTGTACATAACTGGTGATGCAACATTAAGCTGTGTTGCTCTGAACAGCTTGTCTGCCTGGCATTAAGGTTAACACATTCATTCAAAGCCTAGCAGTGCCCACCAAACTCTCCTCTTAAAGAAAAATAAAGTTCTTTAGTGCATTTTGCAAAAATCCCCATTTTTTGTTTATTTCATAAGGATCACGGGTTGGTTTAGAACATAAAAACACAAAAATGCACAAATACCACCACCAACAGTTATTCTCATGATGTTCCTACAGCAGCAAGCCTACCTGTCAACATGATTGCATGTATGTTGACAGTATTCTGTGTCCATTAGCAGAGAAAAATATGAAAATCAGGGCTTCTCTGTTGGCTTCACTGAGACACCAGCTCCATCAGGCTCTTAGCTCCCTCAGGGGCAAAAGCAGGCCAATTGATTGATTCTGCTGAGAGACCACGCCATTTGGCTCTTTTTCTCCCTGAACTCTTTCCTTTCTTGCTGGGCATTATAAGAACCTTTACGATGCTCTTCAGGAATTCTTCTTGTAAGTACATCCACACCATACATTTAAAGCACTATGATACCACTTTTAACACTCCTGGCTTCCCCCAAAGAGTTCTGGGAGCAGTGATTTGTTAAAGGTGCTGAGAGTTCCTGCACTGCAGGAGGTTAAACTAGATGACCCTTAGGGTCCCTTCCAACTCTACAATTCTATGATTCTACAAGTTGTTAGGAGAACCTATTCTCCTCACAGAACTGCAATTTCCAGAGTTACCTGTGAATAGGGAGTGACTGTTAAACCACTCTGGGAATTGTAGCTCTGTGAATGGAATAGGAAATTTCTTAACAACTCACAGCACCCTTAAAAAAAACTACATTTCCCAGAATACTTTGGGGGAAAGCCATGACTGTTTAAAGTGTCATCATTAATGATGTGAATGTGGCCTTAAGCAAACACTGCACAGGAGCAGTGGGGAAAAGCATGCTAACTCTGCCACCGTTGCAACGCCCTCCGTAAATTGGAGAGTGAATGTCTAAAGCAGGGAGCCTCCTGGACGTGTGCATTTTAGAAGTCTGACTTTCTGCCCACTCCATTATTCATCACTTCTGTTGTACCCCAAAATACATGGGTAGACTGCTGTCCTAATTTGTCAACAGGAACTGGAACGCTGCTTATGAATCTCTACAGACTGATATGTGCAAGGACTGAAAAATCAGAACCTGTTGTTGTACTTCCTTCAGTTTTTCATAGACGTCTGGTCAACCACTGTGAGAATACAGTGCTGGACTAGATGGCACATTGATCTGATGTACCTGCATCTTCCTATGTTTCTTTGCATTGTCCAGTCTCCTGTGTCCACATTTTAAGCAGCAAGTAGAAGAAAAAGAGTTTGGATTTGATATCACGCTTTATCACTACCCAAAGGAGTCTCAAAGCGGCTAACATTCTCCTTTCCCTTCCTCCCCGACAACAAACACTCTGTAAGGTGAGTGGGGCTGAGAGACTTCAGAGAAGTGTGACTAGCCCAAGGTCACCCAGCAGCTGCATGTGGAGGAGTGGAGACGCGAACCCGGTTCCCCAGATTACGAGTCTACCACTCTTAACCACTACACCACACTGGTTCTCTCTCTCTTGTAAGTCCTAAGTAATCACTGAATTTCACTGGGGCCAAGAACACCCATCTTCTTCCCAATTCTGCTTCCCACTAAAAACTCTGATGATCATAAGCCACAGAATTAGACTATGAGCCTAGGCTCCCCTCTTTTTTTTACTTTTAATCTTCAGTGTGCCCCATTGGTTCCCTGTGCAACGCCGGCTCACGTCTGTCAGTATTGTGGGTGATAGTTTCCATGTGACATAATGCTTCATTGCCACCTGTGACATCCAACTGCGCCATCAAAATGTATGCATTGCACTCCTAACTCATTGTGTTAGGAGCTCAATGGTAAAGTCCAAACTGTGTTGAATTCTCTGCAAAATAACAGTACTGGGGTGGGGGACAGCAAAGGGAAAAGATACCTTTCACTGCTGAGACTGTAAACAGAAAGAAGATCAAAATTCTGTGGATGGCACATTTATTCATAGTTATCAATTCAATAAATGACATACTGCAACCTCATAAAAATGCTAACACCTATTTTCTCATTTATATGTAACCCAAGGGGGAAAATGTTTCTGGTTCCAATCATAGTTTATATGGAAACACACAATGCCCTATTTGTTTCTGAACACTCGCTGTGAAGAAAACCTGTAGACCTTCCCATTTGTCTAAATGACACCTTGCACATTTTCAACTGTCTTGCCTTAAATCATCTCTTTGGCCCTTAATTTTGAGTCATGGAGCATATTTCATGAGCTATCCTTCTCCCTTATCCATGTTGTGGCCCTATTCATTTGACAGAAGCTCTAGATCTGGATGCCTTTTTTGTGGCAAGGGTGACGGCGATAATGGGGGGAAACGTGGGCACAGATTGTGACAGGGGATTGAGAATTGATGCTGGGAAGAACAAATTGTAAGAGAGCTGATGGTATGTGAGGCATTGTGACAAATAGGAGATGCTGGACTCCTTTGTCTCCGGCATGCAAAAGGAGGGGCATTTGATTGGAAGACTGATTTGATGGGTGCTATTAACCCATGGGTAGGCAAACTAAGGTCCGGGGGCTGGATCTGGCCCAATCACCTTCTAAATTCAGCCCGTGGACGGTCCGGGAATCAGCATGTTTTTACATGAGTAGAATGTGTCCTTTTATTTAAAATGCATCTCTGGGTTATTTGTGGGGCATAGGAATTCGTCCCCCCCCCCAAAAAAAAATAGTCCGGCCCTCCACAAAGTCTGAGGGACAGTGGACTGGCCCCCTGCTGAAAAAGTTTGCTGACCCCTGTTAACTGCGCTTTCTTGACTGGAAAACTAGTCTTAAGAGAGTGGCAAAAAGGAACATAGATGGGGGTTAAGGACTGTAGCTCAGTGGCAGAGTATCTCCCATATAAGGAAAGGTTGCAGTGTTCAAGATTTTTTAGTTTATAGAGAAAAAGGGAGTAAGAATTGAAGTGTTAGAAGTTTATAATATCTGTCTGTCTCTCTGTCCCTGGCTCAGGCTGGCAGCAGCTCGGCTGTCCTGTTTTTGGCTTTTCAAGATATGGCAGCCCTATAAACCTTTCTTTGTGTGCCTTCTTGAGAAGTTCGGAGGGTGGCAACATGAGACTGGACCTTCTTTGCAGTGAGTCCCCATCTGTGGAATGCTCTCCCCAGGGAGGTTTGCCTGGTGCCTTCATTGTACACCTATAGGCCCCAATCAAAAACATTCCTTTTAAACCAGGCCTTTGATTGATTTAATTGGCATCCTATACCCTTTAAAACGTAGTTTTTCTTGGGGGGGGGAGTATTGGGTTGTTGTTTTTAGTTTTACTATCAATTTTGTGGTTTTATATTTTGATTTTGTTCTGTGAACCGCCCTGAGACTTCCAGGTATAGGGCGGTATATAAATTCAATAAATGATGATGATGATGATAAAAAGTAATATTTTCTAGAGTTTCACTTCAGCTCCTTCCTGCATCTGGAGCTCATCTGACGTTTGAGCGTTGTATACAAGAGGCAGAAGAGACAGCACGACAAAAACAAAAGAGATGGCTTTCCAGTATTACCCGGTATTTGGTGAGCTCATAATACCTTCTGTGTTTGCAAGCTTTCCCTTGAACAATTTAATTTGTTGCAATTAGAGCCACTGCAATCTTTCAGGCTGGAAAGTTTTAGTGTGTATTAAGAGGTCGCCTTCTGTGTTGCAAGATGGTTATCAGCGTGGGTCCAGTCTGCTATTTCCAAGCACATAATTTTCAGAGGGCTTTCCCCACCTCTCATTTAACCTGACATTTCATTACACAAGCAGCAAGTGTGAGAGTGCAGCTTTCAAGTGCCTTTATTCGCACCGATCTACTTGACCGGCTTTCCTGAATGGAACGGCACTTCAGTATGTGGCAGAAGAAGTCAGCACAGTCAATATCAGGATTCATTTCCTTGGAATGAAAAGCCACTACTAAATACTACCCCATACGAATAGGTCACAAGTGAAGATGAGTGAGCTGTTGTAAGCTTGCTTCAGATCCTTATCTGAAGCAAGCTTACAACAGGGGAGGATTTCACTGGCAATCTGGAGCAAACTTCCCTATTCCATACCTTAAGGATCCTGCCGGGATCAGAATGTAGACATGTGGATTAGATTGCATGTCTATTGCCTATGGAACTTTCCAGAGCACAGTTCACTACAATTTATTACTGGAGTGACCTTCTGAAAATGGTTTTATTCGGTACTATCTTAGAAACACAAATCTCTTTTTCCCAGCCAGTTTTTATTGAGGATTTATTGATCTTACTGTAATTTTGTATGTTATATCTCCTTGCTGTATTTTTTTAAAATAGGAAGTACAGTCTATAAATATGGGGGGAAAACAAACAAACCTACATTTGTAAGAAGTGGGTCAAAGATTTCTGTGGCTCACCCTTCCTTCCTTCCTTCCTTCCTTCCTTCCTTCCTTCCTCCCTCCCTCCCTCCCTCCCTTCCTTCCTTCCTCCCTCCCTTCCCACCATTTCTAGCTGTTTGCATCAGCTGGAAAGTGAGACACTTGCCACACCAATTGAAAATTGTGACTACACATCCATTCAATGTGCCATGTTTTATGCCCCAATGGGGGGCAAGTCATCTATTGTTTGCCAAGTGAATGTCCCTGGTAGTCAATTCTCTATACGAAGTGGGTCTCTGGCACAGCTGCTTTCTGACCAGAGAGCTTAACAAACCATGAACGAACTTTTAAACATGGTCAGGTCAGCCGAATTTGGCACAACTTAGTAAGCTAACTTTTTTAAAATCTCCCAAATGTTGTTCATCTGCAGTCTTGTGGGAATCTGTCTTTTTACAACAGCATCCTGTGATATTTTTTTTACCTCAGGAATCACCAACCTCTTTGAGATAGTTGGGTAGATTTGGAATGTATAGAAAGTGCTTTGGGCTCCATTCACAAAATGGCTCCGTTCACAAAATGGGGTGTGTAGCAGTGCACAAAATGGCTGTTGTGAAGGTGAGGTGGGAAAAAGAGATAGGATCACAAAATGGTGTGTGTATGCCCCCTTCAGCCCCACATCAGTGGGGGTGGGAAAGATACCTACAGCAGCCACTAGAGTCGCTGACCCATAGTGACTAGTCTAAGGTCACCCAGCAAACTTAATGACCAAGCAGGGATTTTGATGCATATGTTGCTGCATTTTTTTCATTGCTTTTAATTGTAAACTACTTCTGTTGGAAAACAGTGCTTTCAACAAGGCCTACAGCACAAACACACGCAAACGCGCGCGCGCGCACACACACACACACACACACACACAGAGTGATGGAAGAGGTGGCAGCAGTCTATATGGTCTTCAGCTCCTCTCAGTAACACCATCTGGTGTACTGGGGATTTCAAATAAAATTAAGATGAAATTTAGGATACAAGATTGATCTTTTTGCAAATGGATTTGGCTTCTTTTTCCTTTCCTTTTAAAAAAAAAGTCCACAGAGTTTTAAAATCTTCTAGGATTATCAGATCATGCAATGAACAAACTGAGTTGATATAGGATTTTTTTTTTTTACAGCAGTGCTGTTTATTTTCCCCCACCTGATTAGATTTTAAAATAGTTTCATTCAGAGCACACCAGTGTCACACAAGCATCCAAGAGATTTGCAAATGATAGGCCAGGCTGACATACTAACATGGACTTTTAATTCCCAAGTGCCTCTGTTTTCTGGTCACTAAACCCAGCGGACAGCTACCCATGCTGTAAAGTACTTTAAAATGAGGTCAAACTTTATTCACACAATCAGCAATTTGGCAGTTATTTCCTTAAAAAAACAACAACAGGTGGAAGCACACACACAATATCCTACAACTGGATCATGAATTGAGGGAGATACAAACTTCCTGACTGTTAGCCTAGTCAGTAGTGCATGAGACTCTTACTCTCAGGGTCAAGAGTTTGACCCCCACAATTGGAAAAAAGATTCTGGCAATGCAGGGGGTTGGACTAGATGACCCTTGGATTCCTTTCCAACTCTACAATTCTATGATAGCCTTTGCCCCTTCTGCAGTCCTGATTTGCTACTCCCTCATGACAAAAGCCTACATTTGGAGCCCCCAAATGTGGTGAACTTTGCATGTTGGGTGTAACTGATTTTAATTGAACTTTTTTTTGGGGGGGCAAAGTTGTTGAGCTTTCTTGGCAATTAGCCAAAAATTAGTCAAAAAATCAAAACTTTTGACATGGGCTGCTGTTTGACAGTGGAATGAACTTAAAACTTTACTTACAGATCTTTCATCATAACAGAAAACAGAAACATCAAATGATACATCCAAACAGTTCCATAAGACACACAACAGTCCAAGGCATAGGCTCAGCATCTTTCAAAATACGAAATCCTTCAAACAGACTAAAAGCATCTCTGGTCTGTGACCATAATAAATTGATTCATTCACAACCTACAAGCAAAAGACTCCCTCCTTACAGCATGCATTCCAGCATGCAGCTGTTTTCCTGGACAGCTTCATTTACATCTTCCCTCTCAGAGAGCTTGAGAATCAAACCTAAAGGGAACTCTCTACAAAATGATGATTTGCAATTCAATACCTTAATCACATAATCTAAGGTTAAACACTCATGTGTTACATAGCAGAAAACGATAGTTAATTGTCAACCCATAAAGGCAGCTCAGAGAGCCCTTTTTGTCCTTAATTTAGCTTAGTATACTTCAGTGGAATCTTCCGGTAAAACCCTTTCACCAATACACATTTAGGTATTTCCCATTCCAGTGTGAATTAAACCAATTATATTTAACAGGCTCCACCTGCCTCCAAAATGTGTTAGAATGTCATTACAGAGACCCCACTCATTTTACCCCTCCTGAACCTCTGTAACCTGCAACTTTCTCCCTTGATTTTATACTAGTTCAAAGTCTGAAGAGAGGTTTTTGGGTTGAGGTTAGCCTCATGTGAAAGCATGCAGCTCCCCTCCGGGGTTACTTAGCCAGGCTGTGTTTTAGCGTGTCAAGAGTGGTGCTTTATTGTTGGCACTGTTGTAATATACGAAATCCATTTTTATACCATGGGGATGTTTTCAGAATAACCTCTTCCAGAAGGATTACTTTGTACAAATACATTCCTGGAAGTGCAGCAGATTTGGAATACAGAAGGTGTAGATTTAAGCGGCAGTGTTTGCACAACTTGGGAGCTTGGAGGAAAGGGCTCTGGCTTGCTGAAAGATGAGCAAACCCCCCAGTTTTTCTTCTTCCTAGCCAGCTAATGAATGTTTAACTAGAAAACGCCAAGTGTTTACACACTCAGCTTTAATAATATATTCCCAGCTTTAACCTTGGCTATTCATTTTACAACATGAGTAATAAGGGTTTACTACAGTAATATCTGTTGACAGAGATGATTCTGTGGCGTAGCACTCCGAACTCTGTCAGAGGTCGTCTCAAGGAAGTTTTAAAAGAAATGGTTTGCTCTGCATAGAGGCATATCCACACAGTCCTTTTCCACAGCAAGATGGCTTTTCTGTGGCCTGATGTCTCTGAGAATCATTTCTACATGACAGGGGTGGGGAACTTCAGGCTTTCCAGCTCTCTCTATCTGCCCTTCAGAAGTCTCCATGGACCACACCACTCACTGACTAAATTCACATTTCAAATGCAGACCCTTGAAGTGTCCCTCTTTTCCAGGGACAGTCCTGGATTTACAGAAGCTCTCCTGGTTTTTTCTTTGATCCTGGAACACCCTGCTTTTCCTTAGGATGTCCCCATTTTTATTGGAGAAATGTTGAAGCCTTTGGAGTTATCCGACCCCTGAGCTGCCTTCAGATGGCTCATATAGGAAAGATTTTGTTTTGGTTTAAAAAAAAATGTTTAATATTTTATTATGTTTTTCTATATGTTGGAAGCCAACCCAGTCAGATGAGCGGGGAATAATAATAATAATAATAATAATAATAATAATAATAATAATAATAATAATAGAGTGTCCCTATTTTCATTGGAAAAATGTTGGAGGGTTTGCAAATGTTTTTGCTTGGCTGAAATATGCCATCTGACTCTGATAATGCTTCTTGCTTGTCTGGATGGAGAAAAGAAAAGGGTTTGTAGAAACTTATATACTGCACACAATGGAGGGCACAAGGAGAAGGGGACGACAGAGGATGAGATGGTTGGACAGTGTTCTCGAAGCTACCAACATGAGTCTGACCAAACTGCGGGAGGCAATGGAAGACAGGAGTGCCTGGCGTGCTGTGGTCCATGGGGTCACGAAGAATTGGACATGACTGAACGACTGAACAACAACAACAAATATACTGTACATTTTGTTGCTCAGGTCAGTTTTGCCTCTGGCCCACCATTTTTGAACTTCCAGATATGGATTTTAAAAGAGGATAGTGGTGGTACACACATGAAGGGGAATTATGTTTGTAGGTGGAAAGACTAGTGGAAGGCCCTGGGTTTTTTTGTATACATATATCGTTTGGTCTTATTTGTATTTTAGCATTGTGGTTTTATGTTTTTTACTTCATACCTGCACGAAGAAGGCACAGCAAAAGACTGTTAGTGAAGTTTTGGATGTGCACACAGCATGCACTTAATGCTCATTTAAAACACATTGTTTCCTTCAAGGAATTCCCAGCACCCTTTACAAACTACAGTTCCCAGGATCCTTTGAGGAAAGTCATGTCCTTCCAATGTGTCTTAAATGTACGGTGTGTACACACAGCCCTTGATTTTGTATGCACATAAAGGCTCCCGAGGAAGTCAACAGATGCTTGAAACAGTCATCATTATATTCTTGAAACTGTCATTGAGAAGACAACCACGAAAGCACCCAATTGTATAATCTGCATACAGCATCAAGACAGGAATTCAGCTGCACAATCATGAGATGCAAATGTCATGATTAGATCTATTCTTCCTTCGTTGAGCAAACAGAAGATGTGAAGCATTTGTGGAATGAGTGAAACAAGACTCATAAATTCAGTTCTATGACATGTGTTTGTTTGTTTGCCTGTCTATGAAGAGCTTTTGAATATTTCAGTGAATCCATTCAGGAAATCTGAGGGATCATTGGGAACAACACAGCCGCTGATAGCTTTCTCTAAGGAAAGTTCATCTGCAAATAATGCCTTGGGAGGATAAAATGATTCCCCTGGGGGGTGAGAAGGCAATGGAAAATGTATTTTTCTGTCACCTTCCTTATCTGAAGCAGTGGGGCACCTTCTGTCAGTGAAAACCGCATTCAATTCCTCCCTCCACTACCACATTCTCACAATTATATCTCCAATTATAAAAGCTCATAAAAGGTTTTCCACTACAAACAAAGAAAGAAAGAAATGTGCAAGGGTGTTTCCTTCCGCCCTTCTCACCCCCTGCTTCTTATATGTGTTCAGTTTACAAGTGGAGAAGAAAACCAAATTAAGAAGAGAGTTTGGATTTGATAATTAAAGAAGTTGATTGGGCTGAAATGAACAGACAAAAAGTCCTGGGAATCATGAGTGTCTTTCAATAGTTCAAAAGAGTCAACACACCAAACTGGAGAGGAAAAATGGGGCCCAATGACAGTTGAGCCATCAGTAGGGGAGAAGTTATTCCCTTCTAGGACAAAGGGGGCAATGTGTACAATTCTTTCTGGGGGGGGGGGGAGTCCGTCCTTACCCTGAAAAGTCCGCATCTAGAGGCGCCACTTCTGTGCATATGTGCAGCATGATAGAGCGCTTCTGCGCATGCGCATGGGGCGAAACCCGGAAGTATACACTTCCGTGGGTGCTGTGTTCGCAACCTGAAAGTTACATTACCAGAAGGTAACTCCGAGGGTCCACTGCACTGGAAAAGTGACTTGATTATTTGAGGCCTGTTGGGGATTAATAGAAAATGGAAATAAAATGTGACAAGAGCTCTGGTTCAGATGTAGCCTTTACATTTACTCAGTGGGATTATGAAACAGCTAGCAAGGTGCCAAGCAGATTTCATCAAGACATAGGCAAAAGAGAAGATGAGAAAATGTTGGCCAGCTATGCCCATTTCCTCCTTCAGCTACTCAAGGAGATAACATGCGTCAGAATGAAAGCGTCTTCTGATTTATCAAAAAATTGTACCTACATGCACATATAGCCTGTCTGCGCAGAGAGGTGTCAAAAGAAGTTGGGAAGTGGCATGCGTTAGCAATCTCTCTTTGAGGGAAATGTGGATCTTGTTAAAATGAGTCATGACAGATGCAGGATAGTTTAGAACAGTTTGCTTCCACCTGCTGTCTTGAATTTTGTTCTATTTGATTCCATTCGCAAGAATGCATAGAACTCCCCAGCAAATCATATAGAATGGGAAATTTTGTGTTATTCTGTAGTGGCATAGAGGATCTGTTTTATACATGCTGAACAAAAACCAACACGCTTTCATTAAAGCCCTTTTTACACACATCCCACACAATTATACAGAAAAAATTCACGTGCTAGCCACACCCTGTTCATTCCAGGGCACTTGCTGGTCATGTCTATGACAGCCATGTATTCAGAATCAGTGTGCAAAGAACACACACCCATACAGGGTCTAGGTCCCTTTAACAGTAACACCAAATGCATGGCTGCCTGGTAGAATGACCAGTATATCACAGGACACTGGGCATGTGAAATTGGAGTGGGACACATGGAGAGGACTCAGGCGAACTGCCTAATAGTCTGCATGAAGTTTGCATCTTCTTAGAGCATTCAGAAGATAATCTGAGGTGCCTTTCTTAGTGCCTGCTCCAGTTTTCGAGCTGGTGTGAATTTGGGTAAGGGCTGCAGCTCAGTGGCAGAGTGTCTGTTTTGTGAGAAGGGTTCAGGTTCATTCACTGGTATCTCCAGGTATAGCTGAGAGAGACTCTGGTCTAAATCCTGAAGTGCTACTGCTGTTCAGTGTGGAGTGTAGACAATAAAGAGCAAGGTGGAGAAATAAGTCGTTTCCTAGGTTCTCCTTGACTGGGACCATCTCATGGGCTATTCATCCTGGCCATTCAGTTGTTCCAGAGCCGGCCCAACCATGAGGCGGGGTGAAGCAGCCTCCTTAGGCTGCAGAAGTGCAAGAGACATTGCCCCACTGCTTCTGCTTCCACCAGAACTGCTTCTTGCCAAATTTGGTGACAGGTGGGGTTCCGGCAGTGGCGGCAGTGGTGGGGTGGGCACAGTGGTGTTGGTGGGGAGAGGGTGGCACATTCCGGTTTTGCCTCAGGTGGTGAAATGGGATGGGCCACTGCTGACTTGTCCTCTTTTGGGGGGGGCATAATCTGGCCATAGGGAGAAGGCAAAGCAGGCTCCTTCTCCTTCCATTGCTTACTTGGTTAGAGAGGACAGGTGAGCAGGCAGTGACACCAAGGAAGGACAAAAACTTTCCCAGGAGACTCCAGGGATGGGATCCAGTGGGCCCCAGTTGGGATGTGAGTCTTGGCAAGTGCCAAACAATGCCAGCTCTGGCTTGCCTATAAAAACACTTTTCTACAGAGAGTGAAACCATTCACCTTTCAAGCACATGCAAAATTCACATGCCCCTTGCATAATCCTACAACTCAGGGATTTCCATTGAAGCTGAATATCCAATGATTTGTTGCTAACATATAAAGAGCCCTGAACAACTCAGGACTAGGTTACCATTGCATGGGTTTGCAAGCTCACTTTGATCACCTGGGGAAATTCTACTTATGGTACCACTGCAGAGTGTCATAGTGCATTTTCTGTGATTGCTCCTTTACTAGTGAATGCCGTTCCCTCTGCCAGACATGAAGCAGGGACCGCCAGCTGCTTCAGAAATATTGAAAAGCCATATCTTTTCGCAAAGGCTTTCCCTGACCCATATGATCGGATCCTGCTTTGGCTGAATAAATTCCTTAATTCATGTTTTTAATTATTTTTCTTGATGTTCACTCTACTTTTTTTAAAACTGGTTTTATTCTGTATTTTTGTTCTAATAATATTGTTTACTGTTTTTACGTTGCACACTGCAACATAAACCATAAGTATCATGGAGTGGCACCAAGCAATAAGGAAAGGAAGGAGACTCCAGGGGTTGGCAGCAGTGTGCACCTGTTGGGTTGTAAAAAAAGGTAAAGGTAAAGGACTCCTGGACAGTTAAGTCCAGTCAAAGGCAACTATGGGGTGTGGCGCTCATCTCGCTTTCAGGCTGAGGGAGTTGGTGTTTGTCCACAGACAGCTTTCCGGGTCATGTGGCCAGCTGACTAAACCGCTTCTGGAGTAACTGAACACTGTGATGGAATCCAGAGTGCACAGAAATGCTGTTTACCTTCCTGCTGCAGTGGTACCTATTTATCTACTTGTGCTGGTATGCTTTCAAACTGCTAGGTTGGGATAAAGCAACAGAAGCTCACCTCATCACATGGATTCAAACCACTGACCTTCCGATCTGCAAGCCCCAAGATGCTCATTGGTTTAGACCACAGCACCACCCGAATCCCACTGGGCTGTGGGCCATTACAGTCTCCAACAGCACCAGCCCTTGCCAGCCTCAAAAAACCTTTCTCTACAGAGAAGGGAAACAATTCACTATCCAAATTAGCTTATGAAATGAAATCCCAAATCCATACGCCTAAAAAGAATGAATGACTCATAGAACAATATTACTGAATGAACTTAGCACTCGCCTCTCTTTGGGCATCTTCAGCTCATCAACCACTAACAGATCAAGGTCATCCATATGTTTATCTTCACATCATGAAAGATTTTGTGAATGACTGGCAGACTATGAGTCTTGGAGTCCTTGAAGGATGTTCTCAAGGACCACTTTCCTAGCTATCACAGACAGATGGCTGAACATATCACTACACAATTAAGGGGAAGGCAAATAAAGCAACATTAAAAAATAAATAAATATTTACTTCTTAAGGCTGCAATCCTAACCACATATACCTGAGAGTAAACATGTGGTCAGGAGGCAAGGAGACGGAGATACACAGGAGATGTGTTTAAAACCTTAATAAAATATGTGGCTGGGACAGGGAAGAAGGCGAGGCACACAGACTGACTTCTTTGCTTGTCTCCACTCTCCTTGCTGCCAGACTGCTCTTTCCACCCTTTTGACAGCCATGGATCATTCTGGCTTAAGCTGATCTGACACAGAGTGAACTCGGGATTCCTCAGCTCAACTCGGCCAGATCCGGCGCACAGTCTTGAAAGGTAATACCTCTATACTGTTCTTAATATTCCACAGTAGCAAAGAAGCCTCTGCATTTCCTTCTGTTTAATAAGAGAATATATTGATAAGAAAATATATATTTAAAAATCAACACTTTTCCAAAAAGACTTCTTTACTGCCTCAAACTTCCTTTCTTTTCTTTCTAACCACCAGGAGTTGTCTTACCAGTAGCAACTCAATTTAACAGGAAGGAAGAATTGATTATGTTGGCCAGGCCTTGATTCCCCGGGAGAACAGTTTCAGAAGTAAAACTGCATGACCTCCAAGGCTAAATTGTCTTGAGTGCAAAGCTAAGTTTAAATTGCTGTCAGATTCTCTGCAGGTTTCATCCGTTGCATGAGGCCAGTATATGACTATTGCAATACCGACATATTCTCTCAGAGTTCTGTGGATGGAGAGCATTTTTTAGCCAGATGTTTGGGGCATTTTGCTTCATGCTGCTGTTACTTGATGAGGTGGCATCACTCATTAGAGCTTACCGCTTGCATCCAGAGAGGACAGAGCAAACTGCTGAGTGGGCTCATCCAGAGTTATGAAAAGCATTGTCATCACTATGGTGGTGACACACAACTCTCCTTCTCACCAACTGGTGAGGTAGTGGGTGTGCTGATAATAGATTAGATAAGGACCGAGAAACTGAAACTCAGTCCAGACAAGAATTGTGCTGTTTGTGAACAGTTCCTCTGACTGGATGAGTGGCACTCAACCTGTTCTAGATGGGAACCTGGTCAGGCAGATCCATAACCTGGAGAGTTCTCCTGCATCCATTACTATCAGTAAAAGCACTGGCAGCCTCGGTTGTGTGGAGTGCCACAGTAATTGCATATGGTCCAGAAGAAGGATGAAGGCCAAAGGGGACTGATCTTCTTGCTCTCCCTAAGGGATGCCCATGATGGCACAAGTCAAAGAATATCAAATTTCTTCCTTTCAAATTTCTTGCTTTTGAATTCTACATAAGGAAACATCCATTAAATTAAATTGATAAATAGCTGAGGGGAGAATATTAACACCACTGCGTTATTATTCTTTCTACAAATTATGTGAATAACAACAATGCAAGGCTCATTTTGTACAAAACTAACACAGTTATAAAGGTGGCAGATGAATCTGCAGTCAGGAACAAAATGCTTGGCCAAGTCTAGGTCTAACAAGCCCACCTAGCTATTATAGGTGAATTCAGAATAGGTGGCAGTTCAGATGTCCATTTATTTGTAGAAGGAGGTGTGAGGGATCCTATTCCCTCCCCTTGGGATACTTCCCCAACAGAGACTCTCCCTAGGTTTCACTGACAACTAGGATGAATCCTTCAGTGTTCATACAGGAGCTGTCTCGGAGGTACCTCAGGGCTCTACGGTTGAAAACCTTTTGCCACCTATGGGACCTCCCTACCAGGGTTCCCCCAACTACTGCAGTTTGCCTCCCCTTTACGCAACTACGTGGCACACTTGGCTTCACTGTCCAGCCCTCTGTATGACAGGAGAATAAGCAAACAGTTTCCTCTTCCACAGGAAAGCTTTGTTCTCTCCTCTTAGTCACACCTCTTAAGGTACTGATCCACTGCCACAGTCAGCGAACATTTAAGCACATTTAACTTTATTAGGTAACTTGAAAACATGGATGTCTCGGGTTATTACTGGTACAAATCTTCTTATATAATTCAGCTCAGTTATAATATTTCCTGCATCCCTTTAGCAATGGTAATGACCTTTCCTC
The DNA here is from genome assembly GCF_009819535.1 of Lacerta agilis. Taxonomy (NCBI): domain Eukaryota; kingdom Metazoa; phylum Chordata; class Lepidosauria; order Squamata; family Lacertidae; genus Lacerta; species Lacerta agilis. The sequence continues at coordinate 79,483,079 of NC_046316.1, read as the reverse complement.
CCATTCCCCAAAGCCTAACCTTGCAGTTTCTCTTTCTAATCCTCCACCCCCAACTGCCAAACCCCCAACTGCCTTTCAAGGTTGTTCCCCCTCCTTTTAGAATGCCAATTAGCTCCGCCTCCCAGGGAACACCTACCTAACATGGGAGTGATAGGTTAACCCATGATGAACCAGGCATTATTCCACCACAGGAGGCTTGGCCAAAGAGGTTTGATCATTTCTCATCCCATAACAGTGGCCCTAACTGAAATCAGGGATAATTTGGGGGCAAATGGTATTTGCCTCAATGACAGATGTGGGGGTTTATATCGGGGATGAATTTCACTCACCAAGCTACCTTTATTCATCCCTCCCCTCCCCAAGAAGAAAAATGAATAGCTGATGGGATCCTTGGCTTGTTCTGTAACAGTTCAGTTTTTTATTATTATACAGGCCATAATTGCCTTTGTTTATCATTGTCCTTTTTTGCATAACAACCCAACTTGACCTTGGATGAGGATAAATGCGGCCTTTAGACAATATAGATGACTTGGGCAACCTAACTTATCTCTGTATTCATTTTTAGCAAATGCAGCAGGCTATAAATCATGCAGGTGTCCTTCAAGCACAGAAGTACCTGTGATCGTACTGATTGAGACTAGAGATTGTGCTAGCGCAGAAAGAATAAACGTTATGAATGAAAAGAATCCCCAGGTTCTTGGGCTATATGGTAACACGGTTTGTCTCTCAAACAAAAATGTTCTTTTATGTTATTAACAACTAGCTGACCCGGCCACGCGTTGCTGTGGGTTTTTTAAATGGTTTTTTTAATGATTGTATTGATTTAGTTTGCGGCACCTCCCCATTTTCAATTACCCTATTTTTGCCCCCGTTTTCAATTACCCTCTTTTCGGCCCCCCATTTCAATTACCCTCTTTTTGGCACCCCCATTTTCAATTACCCTCTTTGCGGCACCCCCCATTTTCAATTACCCTATTTTCGCCCCCCTTTCAATTATCATTGCAAATGGCTGACAGAGCTCTGCCAGGGGGAAGTTGTATTTGCTGCAGTACCAGGTATGACATCAAATTGTGGAGCCAAGGTCTAGCTTTTGTACCTGCAGTACCAGTATAGCCGTTGCTAGAGGGCGCTGTTGTTCTGGTGATGTCTAATGCGTGCGCCATTTTTTTGCCTTTATTCTATATTTTAGGCATGGCAGGTGTGGGTTTTTTAATTTGTATGATGCCAGATCCTTCCTTGATGGTCATGTTACGCTTTGTACTAATTTGATGCGCTTTGGTACAGTGGTTATGGAGAACATTGGTGTTCACCACGCACACAACGGGAACATTTATATATAAATAGATGTTTCAGTATTACTTCCCAAATTCATCCCCCGCATGGCTTCTCACTTACAAATTGTGAGACACTGAAAATTGCACCCCATGATGTCAGTGCATGAGCAGAATACACTTCCATTCATGCAAGCGGACTTCTTCTCCTTCCCCTCCCCTCCACTGCATGTTTATTGGACAACATTTGATTCTGTCCTGAGGGTTGAACCCAGAATTCGTGTGAGCAGAGCTACATATAATATAGGAACATACAAAACAAACTTATACCAAGTCAAACCATCAGTTAAGCTGGCTCAGGTGTTACCTACACTGACTGGCAACAGCTCTCTAGAGTTTCAGATTGGGCACATTCCCAGTCCTGTCTGGGAATTGAACCCGAGGCATTCAGGATGCAAATAAACACTCCATCACTGAGCTATGGCCCTTCCTTCATGAGATCATCTCACTGAAAGCGAAGTAGTGGTTTTCTCCGATTCCCCTCTCCCCCTACTTTGCCTCTTTTCCACCCTGAGAAGTTGCTTAGAAGGGTTTGAAGACAGTATGGGAGGTGATGGGGGGAGCTGATACCTAAACAAAGGTATTGTTCTAATCTGGATGTTTCAATATTTCATATTGCTTTTTATTGATGGTGCTCATGTCAATAAATTCCGTGCACTCTAGTGATCTCACCCAGAAAGTACTGACTGTGTTAAAGCCCCCATGAGGGCTGGTCCGCCCATGAGGTAAACCGAGGAAGTTGCCTCAAACGGCAGAAGCCCACATGGTGGCACCCCACCGCTACCTCCATCACTGACAGAGAAGCAAGATATTAAACCAGGGGTTCACAATCTAAGGTCCATGGGCCACAAGCGGCCCACAGGGGTCATTTAAATGGCCCATGAGCTACTCCTGAACCGAGCCACCCACTCGGCGAGTCCCTGTGCACTGCACTAAACTGGTGCAGTGCAGCACAGGGACTCACATCTGCGGCGCCGAAAATCGCATCTGCACGGATGCAGACACCAATCTGGCCCACAGAGGGATCTCCGATGGAGTGAACCAGCCTAGGCGAGGTAAACCTTGCTGACCCCTGTATTAAACACATTTTCAGTTGGAACGTAACATTCCTTTGGCCCAATTCAACTAACTAGTCCACTAGTGGAAGCCTAGGAAAGGACTTTGACAAACACAATGGAGCTTTTCTCCCTCTCCTCCCTCCACACAGATAGGCTCAGGGAAATCAGTATTGGGGCATGTGCAGAGTGCCCATTCAACATGCCTGCAGAGCGTGCCAATGGAACAGAAAAACATCAGACATTTCTAGGTAGGATCAGTTCCTTTACTGACAGTGTAATGTAGTTCTACAGCTTACCAGTCACATGCGGTTGTATGTCTTTCCAGCAGCATACAGTCTCCTTGTAGTGTCCAAACACAGACTAGGTCCTGGCTAGGGGCAGGGGCAGGGGCCAAAAGCAAATTTGCTTCACACACGCAAGTGTATTTATAGTTTAGATTGTGCTGAGTCACTCTCACATGCTTGCTGACTCACTGTCACATGCTTAACTAGTTGCAGGTGCAGGACAAATGCACCCAAATTAACCAGTACACCTAACTTAACCATTTCGTGTCCTTTTTCCTCTGCGTGCATGAACCCTTATACACATTAACAATCTGGAGAACAGCACACAGTGCAAGGAGAGAATAGAGCAATCAAGCAGGCAAGCAGAAATACTTGCTCTGACAGAATGATCTTTTTTATAATAATTTTTATTATTTTATACTATACTACAGCAAAAAATCAAACATACATTCACATACATTTTCCAATTTTGGCTAACATAGCCGTGACTTCCCTCAGAAGCCCATATGGCTTTCAAAATTATATCTTAGTATTATACTTCTTTAATCAACCATTGCTTTCATTATCATAAATCTCATGCATACTCTAACTACCATACTTACAATAATATTTCTACACATTAACTACAAAACTTCTTGAAGTCCTATTAGCGTATTCAATTGTAAATTGTCTTTCAAATAATTCGTAAACTTTAACCAATCTTTGATGAATTTCTGGTCCCGCTGTTCCCGGATTCTTCCCGTCATTTTGTCCAGTTCTGCATATTCCATCAATTTCACTGTCCATTCTTCTTTCGTCGGTAATTCTACTTGTTTCCACCTTTGTGCTAGCAAAATCCTAGCTGCAGTCACTGCGTATTGGAAAAGCTTAATGTCCTTTTTTTCAATGTCTGTACCTACAATACCTAGTAAAAAGGCTTCAGGTTTCTTAACAAAATTATATTTCAAGATTTTTCTTAACTCATGATATATCATGTCCCAATATGCTCTCACCTTCTTGCACTCCCACCACATATGATAAAAGGTACCGACACATTCCTTACATTTCCAACACTTATTATCAGACTTATACATCTTTGCTAGTTTAACTGGGGTAATATGCCATCTATACATCATTTTTAACATATTTTCTTTTATTGAAGTGCATGCCGTAAATTTCATTCCTTCCTTCCAAAGTTTTTCCCAGTCCTCTAGCATGATGTTATGTCCAAAGTCTTTTGCCCAATGAATCATCACCGACTTTACTGATCTTTTTAGCACTATGTTGAATTTCTCCCATAGAAATGTTTTACATTTCAATATTAAAAAGTAGGTATAGTTAAAAACAAAGTTATATTTCTGACTTTTAGAAGACATCTGAAGGCAGCCCCACCAAAAGTTCCATTTTCCTTTTCTTTTTGGCATCCATAGGTTTGAAATCAGTATTCTTGTCCAAGCACTCTCCAAGTTAAAAGCACACCTTTTCCCTCCAAAAGTTTCAGTTATTAATTCTGGCTTCTGTTAACCTAACAAAACACATTCCTTTTCTACTAACCAAAATATTCTAGACTTGTATCAGCCAGCTATTAACACTTAGGACCCTTGATTCATTCCAAAGTCTGGCTCTACCTATTTTTTTTTACTGCTGCTGTGAGGTATTGAATACCTGATCGTTCTTTTTAACCAGTCCTTGAATATTGCCTAATTGTAGCATTTCTGTGAAATCTAGTGGTTGATGACTTCTTGCAGTGTGACTAATTTCTGCCTAAAAGATTCTTATCCATGAGCAGCTTGACCAATATGCATTATAAGTACCCACCTTTTCCTCACAAAGGGCACAGAATGGTGAATGGCAAAGTAGTAAAACAATACAATTAAAATATAATCTACATATATTTAAAACTGTTAAGAAAATCTTAAAATGTTTATAAACAGCCACGATCCCTCACAACTAATTTTTATGTTCCAGGGAGAACAGGAATGTTTTTCAAAACCTCCAGAATGTTAATAATGAGGGAGCCAGATGCACTTCATCATGAAGGGTACTCCACAAACAGGGTACCACCACTAAGGAGGCTCTGCTGCCAACCAGTCAGAACCTCTGCTGCCAATCATAGAACCCAAGATGATTGATATTGGGACAGATGCTGTTTTCGGTACTTGCTTCCCAAGTCATCTAGGGCTCTGTCTGCTAGACTTAACACCTCGTAATTGGCCCAGTAGCTGACTGGAAGCCAGTGCAGTTTTCTGGTTGCCCCACTGTATGCATATTCCCCCCATTCCGTGTTCTTTTCCAGCTTTGTTATATTTCTTGAACCCTATGTAGAAAGACACCACCTCCAAATTACCATTCAGGATTTCCATTTTGTTTCCTAGTTGCTGAAGCTCACTATTAGACGACCCAAGCTAAATGGTAGCAAAATGCTCCTTCAAAGCATTCAAGAGACCAGAACTATTTGTAGACATTGGAGAACAATTTCCTTTCCTTCTTGCATTTTGTTATAATTAAGGGAAATGTCACATTTCCACCATACCCCTCCATTATTTAATTACTGGAAAGTTTATGAGAAATGCCATTACCACATGACATTAGAAGGGAACAAATGTACCTTTCAGAAAAAAAGTGTTGAGGCATTAAATGGAGAATAACCTTTCAATAAAATGCCTATACTCATCTATAGGATCGGATGAGAGTAATCCATGCCTTCTGCTAAATTCTAGGGCCTTCCAAAAAGCTTATCCAAAAAAGATGTAATATTTTTGCTATATTAAAAGGGCTGAGGTAATTACCATAGAACACCCCTCATTTTCAACAGAATTGTTAGTGCAATCAGCCTTCGAAAAGTCAAGCTTTAATTGGGCTGTCACTTCTGGAAACAGAAAAAAACAGATTACTGCTTTGTTGAAAACAAACATCCTTGCATTGCCTTCGGCCTTGAAACACCAATCTTTGCTATTCTAGATGCCTAACTTTTCATCACTGAAGAAAGATAAAGCGTAACATCATCAATCACCACATTTCAGATGAGGAGGAGATCAGCAGCAGGCACTCACGAGATGATGTAAGTGAGTGTTCTTCAACCTTGAGTCCACAGATATTGTTGGACAACAAGTCCTATCATTCCCAGTCAGTTTAGCCAATGATTAGGGACAATGGGAGTTGCAATCCAACAAACGTAATTGCAAGGTTGAAGAAAAGTCTAAGTGATTTGGGAGAAGCTGGCTCCTACACCACTTGGGGCAATTGAGGCTCACCAAGTCCAAGAGACTCCAGCAGCCCTGCATTGTTGCCTGACACCTGATTGACGCTGCCTTTGGGATGTGGGCAGTTCTAGACAAGAAGCAAACACAGGGCATTTATTATTTCCCTGGTGGGCTTCCATCCATGGCTACTGGACAACATCTGGTCACACCTTAAGAAGGACATTGTAGAGATGGAGAAACTGCAGAAAGGAGCAAGCAAAATGGTTATGGGGCTGGAACAACTCCCTTATTAGGAAAAGTAACAATATTTGGTGCCTTTAGTTTAGAGAAAAGACAGGTAAGGGAAAAGAAATAGGAAAGGGCTGAAAACCAGTGATAGAGCATCTACTTTGCACGCACCAGGTCCGAGGTTCAATCACTAGCATCTCCACCCCAATCGTTCAGCCCGGATACAGGTCCAGCTCCGAGGGCCTTCTGGTGGTTCCCTCGCTGCAAGAAGTGAGGTTACAGGGAACCAGGAGGAGGGACTTCTCAGTAGTGTCACCCACCCTGTGGAATGCCCTCCCATCGTATGTCAAGGAAATAAACAACTATCTGACTTTTAGAAGACATCTGAAGGCAGCCCTCTTTAGGGAAGTTTTTAATGTTTGATGTTTTATTGTGCTTTTAATTCTGTTGGGAGCCGCCCAGAGTGGCTGGGGAAAGCCAGCCAGATGGGCAGGATATAAATTATTATTATTATTATTATTATTATTATTATTATTATTATTATTATTATTATTATTATTATAGATAGAGCTGGAAAATATCCAATGTCTGAAGCACTGGAGAGCCGCTGCTCGTTAGTAGAGACAATACTGAGCTTGATGGGCCATTGATCTGACATGGTACAAGTCTGCTTCCTAAGTGTAGAAAATTACATGATATGGAGAAAATAGATACAGTGGAGTTTTTCTCTGTCTCACATAATACTAGAACCTGAGATCATCCAATGAATCTGAATGATGGAAGAATTGTGACAGGAAAAAAGGAGGGAATGCATAGGTAAGCTCTGTAATTTACTACCACAAGATGTAGCAATGGCCACCAATTTGCTTGGTTTTAAAAGAGGATTAGACAAATCTTTGGAGGATAGGACCCTCAAGGGTTGCCAGTCATGGTGGCTAGGCACTACCTCTAAGTCAAAGGCCACAGTTGTTAGGGAGCATAAGACTACAGTTGCTTTCATGGGCAGCTGTTTGTTCAATGAAGGACAGAAGGATAGCCTACATACACCTTTGGTCTGATCCAGCAGGGCTCTTCTCATGTTCTTGCATGAGCTAAGGCATAATGAAGTGCTAAACACATGACTGATGCATGCATGTGTAGAGCTACATAGAAAGTGAGTTGTCTTGAGGGAAACCATTGTCTTCCTCCATAGATCTGAGGGAGCATGAACTGTATCTGAACCCTCCTATGAAACCAGCCTTCTTGGGGAATGTTCCTAGGCTCTTAAACTCCTCACCAAGAAAGGCCCTGATCCTCCCATCTCCACTGACCTTTTATTTAGGTAGGATCTTGGCGATGTTTAAAACAACAACAACTTAGCTGCTTTTATGGATGCTTCACCAATGTTTACAGGGTTGTTGATGTTTTTTACTTCGTATTACACTGCTGTTTTATTGTATTTTCTTATATTTTATTGTACTTATAATATTGATGCTAGCTGCCTTGAGCAGAAGAAGTACAAAAAAGAAGACAAGGAAAAAGGATATACAAGTGAGGAAGCGATTTTCTCCAGCATGTTGCATCCAGTTCATTTTGGGATTTCGGTTGGTGAAGATGAGAGGAGGCTGAGGAGATTCCGATACTTTCAAATGAAACAACCATGTGAAAAGAAGCTGGCTGCACAGATGAAAAGATTATTAAAACAGCTAATAATTGCTTCTCACTCTTCCTGACACTTAAGTCATGGGGGAAGAAGCGACAAATCCCACTATATCTAATCATCAAGAATCAACAGTGCTAATAGCATTTGTATGGTAATAATTAAAAGGTCCCCCAAAGGATGGGAAAGCAAGTTATCATGTTGAGAAATGTATTATCACTGCCTAAATGACAATAAGTAAATAAAGCAAAACTAAAAGTGTTTGTAAATGTAGCTACCCTCGAGATGGAGGGACCCCTGTATGCTTCCAAAGTGAGGATGTCAGACGAAACACACTCATTCCCACCAGTGGAAAGATGAAGCCTCCCCAACATGCAGGCTTTCTGAATAGCAATGAATCAATGAAGTTTCCTCGGAGGGTTTCTTCTTATTCGGTGTGCATGGTGAACTGGCACCTGTCAGTTTAGAAGAAGGGGAGGGAGAATCCTTTCAAATAGGCTTGTGGCTGAGGGCTGAAATAAAAGGCAATGGCACCAGTAGCTGGGTTTGATTAAACTCAAACATAAGCAGACTTGCAGAGGGAAACCATTGGTGTGAGAACTAACAAAAGATGAGGCATATGCTGAGTAGGGAGGCATCACCACTCCCTGGACCAGCAAAACTCTGAGCAGATGAGGAAAGAGGTGGCCCATATCCATAAAACCCTGAGCTACAAGGATTGGGAGCCACCCATCACCATAAAAGGTGCCTAAAGAGGTCACCAAGCTGACCTAATCAGAACTTCCTGCACCTCCATGCCACAGTGACTGATTATCAGCACATCTAACAAAACCACCCATGGCAGAAAGTGAGGAGGGATTAAAGAACCTCTTAATGAGGATGAAAGAGGAGAGCGCAAAATATGGCCTGAAGCTCAACATCTAAAAAACTAAGATCAGGGCCACTGGTCCCATCACCTCCTGGCAAATAGAAAGGGAAGAAATGGAGGCAGTGAGAGATTTCACTTTCTTGGGTTCCATGATCACTCCAGATGGTGACAGCAGTCACAAAATTAGAAGATGCCTGCTTCTTGGGAGAAAAGCGATGACAAACCTAGACAGCATCTTCAAAAGCAGAGACATCACCTTGCCGACAAAGGTCTGTATGGTTAAAGCTATGGTTTTCCCAGTAGTGATGTATGGAAGTGAGAGCTGGACCATAAACAAGGATGATCGCCAAAGAATTGATGCTTTTGAATTCTGGTGCTGGAGGAGACTCTTGAGAGTCCCATGGACTGCAAGAAGATCAAACCTATCCATTCTGAAGGAAATCAGCCCTGAGTGCTCACTGGAAGAACAGATCCTGAAGCTGAGGCTCCAATACTTTGGCCATCTCATGAGAAGAGAAGACTCCCTGGAAAAGACCCTGATGCTGGGAAAGATGGAGGGCACAAGGAGAAGGGGACGACAGAGGACAGGATGGCTGGCCAATGTTCTTGAAACTACTAATATGAGTTTGACCAAACTGTGGGAGGCAGTCGAAGACAGGAGTGCCTGGGGTCACAAAGAGTCGGATACAACTAAATGACTAAACAACAACAGCAAACCCACTATACCATCTCACACAGTGAAGAGTAGGCAAAAAGACTCGCCTGAATGGCCAAAAATTCCTTCTTGGCCCCAAAGCAACCACATTAGTCAAAAGACAGGGGGTGGGAGGCATGAGCAGTGCGGGCCTAAGTATTCCTGGGTGCTCTGCCCTCTCCATGTTGCTACACACAGTGTGCTGTGTGTGACGGCACCCAAATCGCCCACGAGGAAAATGGGACCCGGAGCTTCAGCCTCAGGCCCCAAGGTGCGCCCCATGATTCGATACAAGGATTGAGAGTGGAGGGAGGAATGAGGGAGAAATTCAGTTCTCCAGGAGGAGGGGTGGATTGTTAAACAACTCTGGGAATTACTGTACAAAGGTGAATTTCATTTGTGATGCATTATTTTGCTTTTATCTTGTTTATATCCAGTTTTTGCTGAATTCTGCTGAAAGTTGCTGCATGTATATTATTTTTATGTAAACCATTTAGTGATTTTTATTATGTTAAAATGTATGCTTTAAAATGTAAAGCTAAATAAATGTGTGAACCTTACCATGTTCGTTATGTGCAATGTTGTAGCACTTCCAAATCCCAAGTTCATCATGAGTCACTTAAGACCATTCATTTCAATGGGTGTACTCTGACTACAACTTGGACAGATACATCTCTTTTAGCTTTTGTTTTAGTTGCAAACATACTATACTGCTAACAATCCTTTTTTTACCTTGCAAGGGGAAAAAATGGCATAATGGCATATTAGTGTGATTATGATACCTTTAGCACATTTTGGATGTCAACAACAATGCCTTCTAAGTAGTGCATTATGCAGATTTTTGATTTTTTTTTAACAGCAGCGCAGAACATTTGCTGGGCGAATGAACACCCTCTGCAGTGTATGTAAATCACAGCCCCAGATGCTCCCATGATTGATTGTGATGTGAATTTCCATAAATTGCATTGTTTTGGAGAAGTAAGATGCCTGTGATGGAGAGGAGTTTATCATGATTGTCCCAAAGTAAAAATAAGCATATTTCTTTCTAGATCAACTTTCTTCCTTGCAATGTTCAGGGAGGATTTATGACACCTGGGACTCAGCCTTGATAATTGTTGCAAAGATAAATTGTAGAGAAGCTCGCATGCTTGTACTCCTCACCAAATGCCGTGTCCCTTAAAAAAAATTGCCCTCCAAAGAGATGACTGTTGTATATAAAATCAGAGGCATGCCAGATGATGGGGGGAAATAGTGAGAGAGGGGGGAGCGTTGCCTCATGCCATCTAGTGGGCTTCCCTTGGTCTGACCCTGCAAAGCTCTTGCTATAGCCTTATTTATTTATTTGGCATTTGGCATTTTTTTAAGTTTAAAGCTTAACGTGGGTGGCGCTGTGGGTTAAACCACAGAGCCTAGGGCTTGCTAATCAGAAGGTCGGCAGTTTGAATCCCCGCGATGGGGTGAGCTCCCGTTGCTCGGTCCCAGCTCCTGCCAACCTAGCAGTTCAAAAGCACGTCAAAGTGCAAGTAGATATATAGGTACCGCTCCAGCGGGAAGGTAAACGGCATTTCCATGTGCTGCTCTGGTTCGCCAGAAGCGGCTTTGTCATGCTGGCCACATGACCCGGAAGCTGTACGCCAGCTCCCTCGGCCAGTAAAGCAAGATGAGTGCCGCAACCCCAGAGTCGGACACAACTGGACCTAATGATCAGGGTTTAAGCCTTTAAGGTTAAGGCTGCCATTCTAACACCACTTAAGAACATAACAACAGGGTATTTAGGTGTCTCTGGGATTTGAACCTTGATTCCAACCTGGAACACTACCACTTTAAGGCAAATTTAATTTCATTGGATTTGAGTTGATAAATCAGAAGTTGCAGAATCCATTTCTTGAAATTTGAGGACTGGGAGAATCGTGGGCTGTCAAACTCCATGTGTGCATAACTAGGGGTGGCAATTATAGTACCGAACAAACAAAACCGTCAAGGAGTTGACGACAAGGTGCTTGGGAAGCTGACTCAGGAGGAAACAATCACTTTGCTTTGCGTCAAGTTTTCAAAGAGAGTCAAAAGAAAACACCCAAACTGTCGCTGTTCAAAAACCCCCAGGAGACTCTGATGCAGGTGGCAATTTCAGCTCTTGCTGTTGAAATTAAAGATAATAACAATATGTAGTAAGAAGAAGGGGACACATACGAGGAAATTTCTCTCTGAAACTTCTGCAAAACATTTGGCTTGCCCCAACAGAAAATATGCGACATGATAAGTTCTCCAGAAGTGTTTGATTTCCCGGAAAGAAAACTTAGGCTGCATTCCTATCCTAACTTTATAAACTTTAATTGGCTTCCTCACCATGTATGCTAATCCCATAGAAACCAGTCAGGAAGCATTTACAGGGGTTATTTTTAAAGAAAAGCCAGGAAAGTAAATAACGGCATACCTGCTCTCCTTCCTAAGGCATTCTACATCTAGACTGGGACAACGGGGAGGCTGTGATACCTGTGAACAGCTATATGCTGATTTATCGTTTGATTACAAAACGTGTCACATCTGCAGCATCCCCGAATGCAGTGACAGGCTGTAACTCACTCAAATGGCTTATCTTATATGAATGCCTAATGGCTGTGTTGCCCATTAGTATTAAAGTTTCAGCGGATATACTTGTTGGATTATTTAGGCGCCTGGCACAGCTCTCCAGAGGAGTGATTTGACGTCGCAGGCAGCCAAAATGTTCAGTTGTATCAACGGCAAGGAATGCTCGAACAAAGAAGGAAAGGGAAACTGGTTTCTCCATGCTTGCCGGGCCTGTCTTAAACTAAGATAATCTGCAACTGGGAGGAATACAGGAAGAGGAAAGGGTAACAAACAGGGCCGGTCCTACCATTAGGGAGAATAAAATAGCTGCCTTAGGCAGCAGTTCATGGGGAACAGCAGTGAAATGTTGGAGGACTGAACTGAGCTGTGTGTGATTTGCAGGACTCTATGAGTAGGGATCTCAGACAATTCTGAGGAAAACAAAAATGGGAGTAGAAATTGCCAATGTTCCTTTCCTCATTTTTATTTACTTATTTATTGGATTTATATACCACATTTTTCTCTTAGTAGATCAAGCTGTTGTACATTGGGCTAAGAGGCAGTGACTGGCCCAAGGTCACACAGCCTTGTGGTTGAGTCAGGATTTGAACCGTGGTCTCTTAGGTCCTAGTCAGAAACTCTGACTACTACACTACACTGGGCCTGAAAACAGACCCTCCAAGTGTCCCTATTTTCCAGGGGTGTCCCTGATTTAGAGAAGCTGTCCTGGTTTCTGATTTGATGCTGAATTGTCCCACATTGCCAGTCTGATCAGCTTCTGTATATGAAATAGCAGGCAGGGAGACCGGACTCAAATCTAATTCTCGAGATTTGTGAGGGGGAGGAAATTGTAAACAGTGAGGTCAGAGACTAAAAAAGTCTCTGAGGAGATTGCCAAAGGGATTAATAAATCTTAGAAATCACATCTTGCATTTTTTTAATAATACAATGGCATTTCCTAACTGCTTAACTTTTATTATCATATTTGGGGGTGAATAGGTTTTGCTTTCCCTGAAAGTAGTATTCTTCCAAAGCCTTTGGCTGTGGTATTTCTCAGCCTTAAGGTTCTATTTTGATAGTATGATATCACCTTATGCCTCTGATCTAGGCGATCCCACTTGATCTGTCACTGAAATCAAAGCATAGGATTATATTTATTAATTCAGAATTACTAGGGATACATATATATCCACATATTTTTAATACATGCACACACATACATCCAGGAGAATGTTCTCTTAAAAAACCAAAACCTGGGTTTGAAAAATGAACACAAGTTATTGCCATAAATTTCGCAGTTTGCCCACGTCGTTCCTGCTGTTTCTATGATCAGCAATAATATTTTGCATTCTATTTTCCTACCTATAATGTTGTCTATTTCATTCTTGTCTTCACTTTTTACTTCCCCAGATAAACCTAGATGACATGATTTGCCATTTTTTCTAAAAAAAACTGAATATTCAGAACAGTACATACAAACCATCACATTCTTAAAGTAAAGAAAGCAGGAAGTCGAAAAGCTCATGAACCTAAGACTGCAGAGTTAGTTTTCTTGGTGATAGATAGCAACCAGCAATTAGGGACAGTCAAGCTTTGACAAGGAATCAAGGGATACTCAAATAGATATGAGTATATAGAGGAGATTTATTTGACTATCTGTACCCAGACTGAGGTCAAGGGCTACCATCTAGAAATCAGCTGTGCCAGAATAGTCCTGTTAAATGGTGTTCTCTGGAATAAAGGTAAAGGTAAAGGACCCCTGGACAGTTAAGTCCAGTCAAAGGCAACTATGGGTTTGTGGCACTCATCTTGCTTTCAGGCCAAGGGAGCCAGCGTTTGTCCACAGACAGCTTTCTGGATCATGTGGCCAGCATGACTATACCGCTTCTGGCGCAACGGAACATCATAATGGAAACCAGAGCACACAGAAATGCCATTTACCTTCCCACTGCAGTGGTACCTATTTATCTACTTGCACTGGCATGTGGAACTGGCCTGAAGTAGCATCTCCATTGCGTCTTCTCAAAATTGTGAGATGAAGATTAACATGACACCGAGTGCAGCCTTGATTTCCAGGATCGTTGGTGAGTAGTTCCTGGGTCTGCACCAATCACACAATTAGATGGAAATATTAACAGGAATTTTCCCTCAATGAGGAAAGCAGATGGTAAGAGTGGGCCACAATTAGTAAAATGAAGTATGTGCCAACAACAAATCAAGATAAAACTGGAGTGGATAACCCATCACTTGTGGGACTTTGACTTTGTACTTCTTGTAGGGCACGCTGTTCTTAGAATGCTTCTTAAATCACAGAGCTTTTCTTATCTCATATTAAGAAAGGTTTCTTACCCTTACAGGTGTAGAATAAACTTGAGGACCTGTTTTAATAGAACGGAAATCAATTGGAAAATAGCACATAATAAGAGAAGAGAAGGTTAAGGGGTGATATGATAGCCATGTTCAAATATATAAAAGGATGTCCTATAGAGGAGGGAGAAAGGTTGTTTTCTGCTGCTCCAGAGAAGCGGACACGGAGCAATGGATTCAAACTACAAGAAAGAAGATTCCACCTAAACATTAGGAAGAACTTCCTGACAGTAAGAGCTGTTGGACAGTGGAATTTGCTGCCCAGGAGTGTGGTGGAGTCTCCTTCTTTGGAGGTCTTTAAGCGGAGGCTTGACAGCCATCTGTCAGGAATGCTTTGATGGTGTTTCCTGCTTGGCAGGGGGTTGGACTGGATGGCCCTTGTGGTCTCTTCCAACTCTATGATTCTAAGTTATATTTCCAAAATCCCGAGCTGTAGAAATACATTTTGTTTCCTTGATCAGCTGGTCATCATCCAGAGCTAGAAGTTACCTGACACAACACTGGAATTCTTCCAACTTCATGACAGAGTAAAATACAGATACACAGCTCTTCATTTCAAAGAGTTAATCAACTTTTCTCCCCCTCTCCAACCACCTACTGTATGTGCTTCTAGGGCAGAGCAATGCTTATGGTACACCTGGTAGATGACCACAGAATAGCCCCAATCAGACCTTAGTTGTATAGCCTGGTTGTAGACCAGTGAACAAGAATCACCGCTGTGGGCTAGCAACCACACCAAATAGTCTATCCAATCCAAGATGAGAGGTTGACTCATGACCAGGCATCAGAGTTATGGTTTTCTCTGCTGGGATCCCTCTCTTCACCCAAACTGGGCACAAAGTTGTCCCATCAGAAGGCACAGAGCCCAGTTTGCTGGGGGGAAGCAAGGTATATGTGTTTAATTCTTACCCCAGTCTCCACTCCTCATTTGCAACCCATCTCTCCGTCTGCTTTCCCCAGCTACTTTCTAAGACGGGGGGTTTCATGGGCCCGAGGGAAAGGTTCTGCAAAGCCGTCCTAAGATGTGTTTGCTGGTCAAGCGTAGAAAGCACCTAATTCATAAAATGTACAACTCAAAAGAAATCTGCTGTTTCCATGGAGTCAGCAATGCCTTGACCAAATTTATGAATCCAGAATCCATCAATCTCACTGCAGGCAAGGACCATGAACTGGGCTTCATACAGGATACCAAAAGCAGGGCTTTGCAAGCAAAAGCCACTTGCCCTTTCCGGCAATTCTGTAATTCTTGTTTCTATATACGTCCATTTCAGCCCTTATGTGGAAGCTGTCTATGAGAAAACCAGTGGAATGTGTAAAATGGGAGCATTATTTCTGCTGTTCTAACTGTCATTGGCATTTTAATGACTTTGAACTACACAACAATGACTTTTCGTGGAGAGTTTCCTTTTGCACTTAAGAAGCTTTAATAAGCTGATTAATTCTGGGAATGGTAAAGAAAAACACACACTCCAAGAAGTGCTTTCTTTCATTGTTGTTACCATGAAAGAGAAATGCTATAAGAGCAGTCAGATACACACAGTGTATCTCTGTGATAGCATCGGGGGGGGGGGGGGGAGAAAGCAAAAAGCATGTGGATAATTAAATGATCAGAAAGTATAGCACAATTAGAATATTGATGAAAGATGTGATTTAGGAAATATATGCACACTAATGACCAAAAGAGCTCTCTGCAGCAGAAGTATATTAATCATCACAGTGTTTGGATGTGAGTGTTGATAAGCATAGACGTTCTTTGTTCCTAAGCAGACACAGGGCCAAACAAGGCAAGATAGATCTGTAAATAGATCTTCTGACATGCTTTTCTTTGGGTAAAAGAAGCTGGAGGGGCAAATTTGATCAGGGCTGCAGAACTTGAGGTGAGTAGTCAGTGGCACTGGGTATAGGGGGCAGAGGAGGTTTCAGCTTCCACAATATTTTTGGGCAGGGGGCAGCATCCCAAACTATTGAGAAGGATGGCACTCACTGCCACCACTGGGCACTCTCCATGTGCCCCAGTCCCAGCCTCTGCCTGGCATCCCAGGAGCTGGGCAAGGGCTGGGATGAGCAAGCGCAGAGATCGCCCTCTGCGCACCATGCCCCCACCCGGGTGGCATCACGTGATTTGTCACAAGTGACATATCACATGACCATCATAGCTGTCAAGTTTCGGATTTGAAAATCTCACCTATCCCAGGGAAAGTCACATGTCAGTGGTGGGCGGAGCCAGAAGCAAAAGTGGGCGGAGCAGCAATGTAAACTCCAAGTGGGCTTGGGCTCAGAGCGGAGCAAAGAGGAGGGCAGCCATGTGCTCCGCGCGATGGAGCCCCATCCTCTTCTTGTCTGATCCCATCAAAACAGGACAGGAAGCAACAACTGCTCAAAGGCAGCCAGGCTCCGCCCACCAGCTAACCCTATTGGCCGGCTGAGGGGCTCGACGGCAACGGATAGGGGCTGATGCAGGAGGAGAAATACACCCCCCTGTAAGCACGGGAAACGGCTCCCACTTGCTTTGAGGGCTGAGGCTTTTCTCTCCAAGTAGGCGAGGTCTTCCCACCCAGTCCCTGGCCAGCAGGGGAGGAGCTGCTTCCATTAAAAACGGGGAATTTAAGGGAAATAAAAAATAAGGGAGAGCAGCGGGAAACAGCTTAAAATAAGGGAGAATCCCGGGGAAAACGGGATACTTGACAGCACTGATGACCATGCCCCTGAACATGGGGGGCAAGTCAGCGACCCTGCGAGTAGTTAACTTCCCATTGCAAGAGACTCTTATGGGAAGAGGCTGCTTGCTTCCCACATTTAAATTACCCCACCTAGAAAATATCTAGTAGCTGTGGTGGGGAAAGAAAGAAAGAAAGAAAGAAAGAAAGAAAGAAAGAAAGAAAGAAAGAAAGAGAGGGGAGGAGAGCAATGCCAGAGGTGGCTCAAAGTATTTTGCTCCCTGAGACAGTAAAGCAAATCTTCCTCTCTCCAGTTCTCTCACCAAGTAATATGTGCAAAAATGCATATGCTAGGGCAAAGTGTATATATAGATGCATAAATTAGCGAAAACGGCACATGAAAATGCATATTTGCATTTCCATTCAAAAATATGCATATTAGGAGAAACTGACACTAAAAATTTGATCAATTATCATGTATTGATATAGATATATACACGAGGTAAAGGTAAAGGGATCCCTGACCATTAGGTCCAGTCATGTCTGACTCTGGGGTTGCGGCGTTCATCTCGCGTTACTGGCTGAGTAGCGGGCGTACAGCTTCCGGGTCATGTGGCCAGCTCTTTGGTGAACCAGAGCAGCGCACGGAAATGCCGATTACCTTCCCGCTGGAGCGGTACCTATTTATCTACTTGCACTTTGATGTGCTTTTGAACTGCTAGGTGGGCAGGAGCTGGGACCGAGCAACAGGAGCTCACCCCGTCATGGGGATTCGAACCGCCGACCTTCTGATCATCAAGCCCTAGGCTAGAGAACCAAACAAGATTCCAAAAAAATGAGAACAAAATTAACAGTTTCCAAAGGAAGGGTTGGCTGTGGTGTACCAAACCAGAGAACATAGCTCATTTGGTAGAGCATGAGAGTCTTAATCTCAGGGTCATGGGTTCGGGTTCCACACTGGGTAAAATAATTACTGCATTGCATGGGGTTGGACTAAATGACTCTTGGGGGTCCCTTCCAACTTTACAATTCTATGATCTCTGAACTATATTACTGCATACTTTTCTTTTCAGCACCAGTGGTTGATCAGTGTTAGGAAACTTTCAGTGGAAGTGATCCCACAGAAGCCTGGATCCAGACTTATAGCACTATGAAATAAAGGGGATCTAAGGTCAATCTCACTATATTCAGAAGGGACCTCTTGATGAAAGGACAGAAAAATCTTACCACCTCAGAAACTGACTGATGTCAGACCTCAGTTGTGAGTAAATATTCTCAGAGCTAAGGCCCAACTTTCTCTTTGGACATTTTATCCTCTAAATTATAGTTTAGTTACTCTCTCCTTATATGTATTTGAAGAGAAATGAGCCAGAGAAGTGATGAAAAAAATAATAATTAATTTTCCATAGCAAATGATCTACTTTCAATTTTTGGGGCTCACAAGGCAGCATTTTGCCGTTTATGACAGGATGGCCTTAACTGCCTTTCAAAAAAAAGGTCCCATCTGCAGTTGGGAGCCAAATTATGAGATTTGAGCACAATGTGAATGTGGTGGAAGAATTGTTAACAATTATGCCACTGAATGGCTCGATGGAACTAAATGTTGCATAGCATGTTTCCTGCTTTTATTTGTGAAATGCTTCACAATTCAAATTAATTGGGGAACGTTCAGGATTGAGATACAATATTGCATATGAACTGCATCTCTCTCTCTCTCTCTCCTGTACTATTTAGTAGGGAGCAGCCCATTCTTCCTTGGAGATAAAGTCAGGATAACCCGAACCAATGAACAAAGCTGATGGCCACATCAAAAAATTAATGGCATGGTTTTGCATTTCAATTGTCTTGCGGGTGGGATACTTGTCATTTCTGGTGTAATAGGATGTTGCAGTAATTTTTTGTATGTTCTTATGGGACAGGAAGAAAGGGGTAATGAATAGTGGAATAACTTTGAAGTTGCCACATCTGTGGCAAGGAGGGGAAAAGACGATTTATATTACTCTCTTCAAAAGAGAGAGAGAGAGAGAGAGAGAGAGAGAGAGAGAGAGAGAGAGAAGCTGGGACATTTGATTAGAGGGCATTCTATCAGCTTGACACCGCTAGGAGATGTTTCTGCACATACCAGGCTTGCAGTGTCAAGAGCTGCCCAAGAATGTGAATTGAGAAGCTCCTCCTCTGAATCCTGTGTCAGTCATGAACTCCTACATCAGCCTTCCCCAACCTGCCACTCTCCAGATGGTGTTGGAAAACAATTCCCATCCTTCCTAATATCCAGGGTGACTTGCCTGCTGGGAACTGTAGTCAAAAAAAATCTGGAGGGTGCCAAATTGGGGAAGGCAAGCTATGCAACTCCAGAGCATGCTTTCAATGAGGAAGTATTCTAGGATTCATGCACTGAGCTGGCCAGTCCTATTGGACCTATCACTTGCCCTGTGTAATGTGCTCTGTAAAGCATTCAGTGCAACCCTGTGATTGTACATGATGGAGGAAGATAGGTATTGATGACAAGCAGCATTTTGTAGCAGCAACCCACCATTACTGACCCTTGCAAGCTGCAATCCTATATCCACTGAGTTGAGAAGATGCCTCCTTGACCTCAGTTGGACTTACTTTCGAGTGAACATACATCGGACTGCACTGATAAGCCCCTAAGGACCCCCCCCCCCGAACTCTGCTTGAAAACTATATATCAATATAATGTGCTAGCAAAAGGAAATGGATAAGTCAAAGCAGCATAAATGCCATTGAATAATACTAGATAATGTACAGATCACCATGCAGGACAACTAGAATGGGTGGTAATTTCAAAACAGTGCAAAATTTTGCCTGCAGTTGAAGGGAACTTAGTGTGCACTCATGGTTCTTCCTTTGCAGTCATGACTTGAATTTTCCTGGAAATGACATCATACACGTCCAGCATGAGAAAGCTGGCATGGCTCACCAAAAATAGCTTGGTGGGCCAATGTCTGAGTCTTGCTGGTCCTAGTTTTGCCTGTGGGCCGAAGAAGAGAAGAAGAAGAAGAGTTTGGATTTGATATCCCGCTTTTCACTACCCGAAGGAGTCTCAAAGCGGCTAACATTCTCCTTTCCCTTCCTCCCCCACAACAAACACTCTGTGAGGTGAGTGGGGCTGAGAGACTTCAGAGAAGTGTGACTAGCCCAAGGTCATCCAGCAGCTGCATGTGGAGGAGTGGAGATGCGAACCCGGTTCCCCAGATTACGAGTCTACCGCTCTTAACCACTACACCACACTGGCCGAAGGTTCTTTGATATTATCTGGGGTAGGTGCATCTTTTAAAAAACAAAACCCCAACCTCTGGACTTTTCTTCCACACTTTCTTTGTTCACTCCATAATCAATTACCAACATCTGGCATCATCCATCTTCATTTTCTTAAGTGTGCTCAGCAATGGAGAGGGCATTGCTCATCCTAATCTATTTGGCAATCTTTGTCTGACATTGTTCGTTATTGTTTGTCTTTCATCACATCACCAATCTCTAGCTGATTCTGTTTACCTTTGCTCACAATATGGTTCCTTGGCAATCGCTGTCCAAGATCATTAGTCTTGGATACAGCTGTTTGAAGGGACCCTACTGTAGAATGCTTCCATTGGGTCAGCTGTCATAACTGGTCTGTTGACAAGGGAAGCAAAGGGTTGAAATGTGTCTTTATAAGCATTAGAGTAATTAGAAATCAGTACCGAAGTCCACAGCTGGATAACAGTCACACTCCAATAGTAGCTTGCCTCAAGACTCCATTTTCATACTCTAGGATTTGCTTTTTCAGCAAATATGTACACCTGCCAAAGGGATTAAGAGAAAGGAAACATCCTGTGAAAAATGAGACTATGATTTATACATCTTTGATCAGGGAGGATTGGATTTATGTCAGTTAAGACCCATCAACTTATGGATGGGAAGCTCCCTGAAACTCTGTGGAGTGTGTGGTTTGAGTACACTCAACCCACAAAATACATCATTTGAGAAGAATGAAAAGGAGTCAGCAAGAAGCAAGTGAAAATATCATCAGTGGGTCTCTGCACTGAGAACTAGGAATATAGTTTAGCCACATTAACAGTTCAGAGGGAGAAGTAGAGCCAGAGCAACATAGCTAAGTATTCTGTCCTAGGGCACAATTAGGCTTATAAGGCAATAGCCTTAGGCTTTCAATTTCCAGCTCATCCATGAAGCTTACTGGGTGATCTTGGCTCAGCCATCCACTCTTAGCTTTGCATTCTGTACATGGTTGTTTTCAAAATGGGGGAAAGGGAAATTCATGAACGTATGCCATCTCAACCTCCCTGGAGGAGTGATGCCATTCACAACTTTGCCACAGCAAAATTCAAGATTATTAAAAGTGATTTATGTATGAAAACCTTTCCCTTTGATTCGAATGCATTTGTTAATTTTAGATAGTGATTTTATGATGATTATCTCCTCCCCCCACTCTCCAATAGGGATCATACATTGGCTCTTTGTATTTTAATCTGGGCCTGGGCAAGCTGCAGGGAAGGGTGGGTGGGTCATTTTTGTTTCTTTCACTTAGCTAAGCTGCTGCCTGTTGGAGTGAAGACTATAGGTTGTATCCAATATAATAATAATAATAATAATAATAATAATAATAATAATAATAACCTGGCCGAAGTCGGGCTCAGGGTGGCTAACATCAAATATATAACATTAGTATAAAACCAAACAATAATTAAATTGCCTCCTAAAAACAGGTCAAAATCAAATATAAGTCTAATTAGATGGCTTTCTGCAGGGTTAGGGTTGGGAACAGTAAGTGCTCATCTTATAGCCCTAAGTAAAGGTCCCATCAACCCAAAGATTGAGGGTACAATGCAATTGCACTTTCCCCTCCCCCCCAAATCATGTGCCCTTCCACAGTAGATTTGTGGAGGGTGTGGGGCATACATAAAAGAAACAGTCATAGGAGAAAGAGAGGAGGAAAATCCTATTGTTCTAGTGGTAATCCTTGTACTAACAAGATGAGTCAGTAGAATAGTCCCCTTTAGGTTTTAATGGGTTCTACAAACTGGCTATGGTCAGTTTTGCCATAGTAGAAAGCACCAAATGTTCACCAATGGCTCTTACTCTGTCTTCTCCTCTTGTATTCTCAAGAGTCTCACAAACGTCAGGAGTAGGTTTTCAGTGGACAGGCATTCAAAATGGATTGCGGGTGGGGCGGGGGATCAGCAAAATTCAGGCTCTCCAGCTTGCATGAGTTGAAGTGTTTTCTATTGGGGTAAAACCACCATTGGATGCAGCTCCCTTTTCTATAAGCGATCAAACTGGTTTCTTTGTATACCTGCCAATGACAAAAGTCTCTTTGCTTCCCCAAAGAAATGCTATTGCTGTTGGATCTCCATCACTGATAGTGCAATAGTTGTTATGAGATATGCAAAAGAACAGTACGGTAATGTACGGAAGTGAGAGCTGGACCATCAAGAAGGCTGATCGCCGAAGAATTGATGCTTTTGAATTATGGTGCTGGAGGAGACTCTTGAGAGTCCCATGGACTGCAAAAAGATCAAACCTATCCATTCTCAAGGAAATCGGCCCTGAGTGCTCACTAGAAGGACAGATCCTGAAGTTGAGGCTCCAGTACTTTGGCCTCCTCATGAGAAGAGAAGACTCCCTAGAAAAGACCCTGATGTTGGGAAAGATGGAGGGCACAAGGAGAAGGGGACAACAGAGGATGAGATGGTTGGACAGTGTTCTCAAAGCTACTAACATGAGTTTGGCCAAACTGCGTGAGGCAGTGGAGGATAGGCGTGCCTGGCGTGCTCTGGTCCATGGGGTCATGAAGAGTTGGACACGACTGAACGACTGAACAACAACAACATGCAAAAGAACTCTTAAAACACACTACGCTTTTGCAGTTTCATCTCAAATATATCCAGGAGAGGTTCTCTTCCTCCGAATCTCCTTCCCCCTCTAGCACATACACGTACGCTGAAATCTGAAGTGGCTCCCCAGGGCTGGCAGCATCCTAATGAACTATTCTGAATGCCAAATATCCCATCTAAATAATAATGCGCCAAAACAATCTTCTTCACAGAGTTTTAATTTGACCCAAAGTGTCAAATCCCTGAGTCAATCTGTTCCTTCTGCTGAAACAGAAATCCCCGGTGGCACTGATCAAAGGTGTGCTGAATGATGGCAGAAACTACAAAACTAGTTAACGATATTGTCTCCTTAGCATAACCACAAATTCCAATTCCAAGGCAGAATATGAGATTTGTTTGCTGTTTGTGTGCTGCTCGTGAATCTGATGGTGCAACTCTGTATTTTTTTTTTTCCTCTTGGGAAAAAAAATACATTGTTCAAGGCGGGAAATGTCAGCAAGTGATCAATATGTTGAACACAGTTTTTCAGCATTCCTTTGGAGTCCATTAATCAGCAAGTAAGCCATCGTGACAGATGTAGTCATAGGACATAGGAGGGTGGGGGGAAGGTACATTACTTGATATTTAATGTCCTTTACAGTAGAAAGAGCACCAAAGGTTATTAAATAACATAATATCTCAATGTCCACATCATTATGATTTCAGTAGCTCCAGAGTATTAGGTGACATCATAGAATCTACCCTTCTCTATTAGTATTCTTGGCTCCAACTTGGGATAGAGTTAAGTGAGCTTAAGAGCTATTGATTCCAGTACCAGTGTGTTGCTTGTGACCAGTATCCTTAATAACAACAGGATAATCTTATTAGGTGGCACTTTTTATTTCTACAAAACTTTTCTAGTTGATTTCTATCAGCCACTATGCCAAGCTATGGACAATATGTCAAAGGTGGACACTGAACTGTTTTTATTCCAAAGGTCCCATTTGGCTGGAGACCTGGAAATCCCAATGGTGGGTGGTCTTGCAGGATCTTGAATACATCCAGGATCTAGTCCCCAAATTGTTACAGGATCACGTTCACATTAGCACGGGAGTCATATAGTAATCAAGATAGATTTTTTAGTCATAATCAATCCCTTTGTTTAGCAGGTTGGACACCCAAAGTTCTGTTGCAATTATTTTCAAAGTATGATTTCAAACCCTCCAGAATTACATGATGCTTTTGGGTGAACCTCCGGGTTTCTGGATGAAGTTGTGGATGAGACCGTGAAGAAACTGCATGGAGATTTCTAAAATACTCCTCAATTTACTGTAATTTTCCTGGATTTTGTAATTCTGAACTGCAGGTCTTGTTTTCAAAGTGGAAACAAAATGGAACCTTGGCTTTTTGCCCCTGAGATCCGCACTTTTGAGACCTACTCTATTTTTGTGATTGTGTGTGTGTTTTTTGTAATTGTAAGTTTTTAATGTTCTATTTCAATTTGTTGTAACATGCCCTGGGACTTTAGGATGAAGGGTGGATAATAAATTAAAATATTAATACTAGCTAATAATTATAATTACATTGGATTATAACTTTTCCATTGTCATTCCATTTGAGTCACATATATATATCTACAAATTTTGTACATGGTACTGTGCACATTCTACAGGTTTCCCACAATTCCCAGTCCCTTCAGCTCCAATACAGCACAGCACAAGGGTGCTCAGTCACACAAGGAGAATCCTACCCCTGAGTGCTTCCTAAGAAGACTTTCCAGAGGGTTGTGGGGACCTCAGGAAAGGCTATGGATGAGCAACAAGAACAGCAGACTGAGCAGGTTGCTTGGTCACATGTCTTCCCCACTGTGGTGAGATGCATTGTATATTCTGTTTAAATTATAGCCATTCTTCTACATGGTACAGCAGTTGTATTGTATATGGACCAGTGTCGAAGCAATGAGCACTCACACTTTACATTGTGGGTGCCCTTTGCAGGATCGCACTTGGTGCTACAGTTCCCAGGGAGCTTACTGGCAAACAGGGGCTGGCTTGCCTCTCAGTGTTAATTTTTGGAGGTTCATGCCCAGCCATAGCTGTCAACTTTTCCCTTTTCAAGCGAGGAATCCTATTTGGAATAAGGGAATTTCCCTTTAAAAAAGGGAAAAGTTGACAGCTATGCGCCCAGCCTCAGAAATCAAGTGTCTTGCTGGGAGGTGGGGCAAACCCATTTATAAATAGGGGGTGGAGCCGACAATAGCCAGGCAGTCGGCTCTGGAGATTCACCTTCCCTACCCTTCCCTTTGTTTAATGTTTCTTGTTTGCAGGTTAACTTTTTCTTCCTGTTTAGTGGGCATTGCTGCACTCTTTTACTGGTTACTGTTGAAGGACCGGGAATAAATTTTCCTGCATTGGCAGGTTTTGTATTCCCCATAGCAATTCATCACAACTTTGGCGGTTATGGCCTTGGGTGGAATCCTTTAGTCTTTTCTTCCCTATATGTGGGGGGGGGGGAGCATGAAGTGGTGACTCACGCCCCTGCGGCGGCAATTCCAGGGTCCCCTCTTAAAGGGGTTATATATATAGGTGTCATTGGCCATACACTGAAAGGTTGTCAGTGAACTACCCTGCGTGCGGGGATATAGGCTGAGCTGCCTGCTACACTTACATCTCACAGAGCAACCCCATATCCCATTTACCCTGATGAGCCCCAGTTCCCCCCGGCTGGGGGGCTGGGAAGGATACACGCCCAAGGCCTAAGCCAAGGTCTTCCTACATTCGGAAGTTTAATAAAGTTGTGGCCTAATTTTAATTCCATACAATGTTGTCAGATTCTTTATTTCTTCCTTATGATACCTGGGGGCTGGGGCTGTCACCGCCTGGTCATGCAATGATTCTTCAACATCATTGAACTGGCCATTTTGTTCAGATGCCTGATTATTATCGTCCAAAGCAACTACTCTATCCTGAACTTAAAAATGGAAAGCGTAATGCTGGTGGTCAACAAAAGAGGTTTAAAGACTGTCTCAAGGCAAACACTGGCCTGCGAGTGCTCCAGTTAGAGAACAGCTTTTACCGAAGGTGTCATGGACTTTGAAGATGCTCAAGCTCAGGACAAAAGGGAGAAGACACATTTGGCAAACCCTCACCATGATCAACTCCTGCCCAGAAACCTATGTCCCCACTGTGGAAGGGTGTGTGGATCCAAAATTGGCCTCCACAGTCACCTATGGACTCACTGTTAAGGCCGTGTTCATGGAAGACAATCTTACTTGGCTACGAGTGATCGCCAAAGTAGAAGAAGAACTGTAGCTCAGTTTTGGAGTATCTGCTTTGTACACAAAATGTCCCAGGTTCAATCCCAAGCATCTACAGATGGGGCCGGAAATATCCACTGTCTAAAACCCTGGAAAGCTGCTGCCTTATCAGCATAGGCATTACTGAGCTAAATGGACCAATGGATTCACTTGATATAAGGCAGCTGTGCAAATCTGTGCACTCTTTTTGTCCTCTTTTTTCTATTACCGTGGTAGAATCTGAAAGTATCATGTAAAGATAATGTTCTAATAGGAAGCCTACTTTTTTAAAAAGTTTGGGCACTATGGTTTTTCTTCAGACGTGTGTTACCTAGTTTTCATGCCTAAAATCTTTCTTTAAAATATGCCTATTGATGAAGCCTCTCAAGATAATGATATGCAACCTTCACGACCAAAGAGTCTGCAAGAGTACATTAAAAAATTGAAGACCCGCTTAGATTCATCTTTGTTTTAATTCTCACATCAATTCCAGTTGTCTAATGTAGATTAAAATATTAATGTGAATAACTTAATTTTAGGAGTGCCAAAGGCAGTCAGGCACAGAGGAAGCCCTAAACAAGGCTGGCGTCCTCCTAACAACACATTCTAAGTTATTATTTTTCTTTTTATGTCATTCTCTCTTTATAAGGCTTTTTTATCTAAGATTTTCAGAGTGTTACATATTTTGTTTCTGATCATTGAATCCATTCAGTTCCTCGTGGAGATACTAAGAATGTTCCCTCCTCTTTGTGAGAACAAAAAAAAAGTAGACCCAATTTATTTTCCAGATGCCAGAAGAAATCCTGAATAAGTGCACTGAAATTAGAACTCAGCTAAGTGTTTGCAAGAAAGTTTCCTCTGGTCAAAGTTAAGTTGTAGGAGAGATTGGGAATCAGTCAAAAGTCGCACGTGAACTTTTACTTCACCCAGCACTGCATGAAATGTCTGATGAAAACTGACTCATAGATTATAGCCAATTGACCGACTACCAATTCTAGTTGGTTAATACTATCCCCTTATAATAACTTGATGCTATTTTTGTTGTTGTCAGGAAATGAATCAAGGCCCTTTATCTCCTGAGTCCTGACTGCTGATCTGCTACAACAACAAGATCAAGCAAGACATAAACTCTAGATTCAGAACCTCCCAGTGTCCCTCCCTATTTTCCAGGGACGTCCTTGATTTGGAGAAGCCATCCCAGTTTCTGATTTGATACCAGAATGTCCCACTTTTCCTGAGGATGTCCCTATTTCCATTGGAGAAATGTTGAAGGGTATGGAGTTATCTGACCCCCGAGCCACCTGAAGGCAATCCTGTAAAAGGGAGGTTTTTTTTAAATGTTTAATGTTTAATGTTTAATATTTTATTTTTATTTTTTTTAAAAAAAAATGTTGGAAGCTGCCCAGAGTGGCTGGGGAAACCAAGTAAAATGTGTGGGGTATAAATAGTAATATTATCATTAGGGAAATGGGACGTCCCTATTTTCATCAGAGAAATGTTGGAGGGTATGTACCGGTAGATTTCATATGCAATTCCATAAATGCTTACTTGAGAGCAAGTCCCATTGAACTCATTCGAATTTACTTCTGTGCAGATATATAGTACATAGGGCTGAGCTGTTAGATCCACTTAGTAATTCTGTCTTCAGTGAGATTAATATATCTACAGCAGCTGTACCCAAACTGGTGCCCACTTGATGTTGTGAACTCCCACCAGCCCTAAGCAGAATGGCCAAGAGTCTGGGATTATAGGATCCATGGTCCACAAGATGTGGAGGGTACCACACTGGCCAACCCTGATCTGCATCCTAACTGATGTCTTGAAAAAAATTCATAAGCCTGGTTAAGTGGCTGCTTGTATCTGAAAAATTAATGGTCTAGTCTATAGAATTAAGGCAAGGTAAATTATAGTTGAGACACCAAGATGCAAGTATAAGGGGGTAATGATGTACCAGGTCCCCAGACTCTGAGCTTCCTTTCAATTATTAATTAAGCTTCTAGCCTTCCTAGAAAAAAAAGTTATGAAGCAAAATGTGCAGGTATCCTTCTAAGTGATTTCTGTGAGATAAGCCAACCTGGCTGGCTTATAACCCTGAAAGGCAAGAAAGAGCAAAGAGTTAAGTCAGAGATGTGATTGATGAGCGACACCAACAATAGGAATGCCAGGGAATCTAAAGAGCTGCTGTTTTCTCTACTCCTCCTTTTCTAGCCATTGGGATAATTGTAGTTTGATCTTTGCTTTTCCCTAGCAAGCAAGATGTGTCTTTCCTGCCATGGGTTTATCTGAGATCAGGTAAAGGTAAAGGGGTAAAGACACCCCTGACCATTAGGTCCAGTTGTGTTCGACTCTGGGGTTGCGGCGCTCATCTCGCTTTATTGGCCGAGGGAGCCGATATACAGCTTCCGGGTCATGTGGCCAGCATGACTAAGCCGCTTCTGGCGAACCACAGCAGCGCACGGAAACGCCATTTACTTTCCCGCCGGAGCGGTACCCATTTATCTACTTGCACTTTGATGTGCTTTCGAACTGCTAGGTTGGCAGGAGCAGGGACCGAGCAATGGGAGCTCACCCCGTCGTGGGGATTTGAACCGCCGACCTTCTGATTGGCAAGCCCTAGGCTCTGTGGTTTAACCCAGAGCGCCACGCATGTCCCTTGCTGAGATCAAGTATTCCCTACCAAATATTTTATGAAAATGCCATGACACAATTAGTGTGGGTGGATGTTAAAGAACACACACACACACACACACACACACACACACACACACCGCCCACCTCAATGTAAATGAAATATGTGAAAACTGTGCAAGAAGGCTTAGGCATGTCTCCTGCTGTGTGGGAACTAAAGACCAGGCACTAATTAAGAATCCACTGTATAATTCAGTGTTTTTCAACCTTTTTTGGGCAAAGGCACACTTGTTTCATGAAAAAAATCACGAGGCACACCACCATTAGAAAATGTTAAAAAATTTAACTCTGTGCCTATATTGACTATATATAAAGTAATTCTCTTGAATAGGAATCAAATAAACACAAAGAAAGTATTTTATAATTACTTTTCAATTTTTCCCACGGCACACCAGGCAACATCTCGCGGCACACTAGTGTGCCGCGGAACAGTGGTTGAAAAACACTGGTATAATTGATGAACAGTACAAGGGTTTACGTGTTTACCCAGAAGTAAGTCTCTGTGTTTTATGAGGCTTACATCTAGGAAGTGGACACAGGATTTCAGCTTAGACATGGTATACAGTTAGCATTAAGGGAAATCAAGGTTCTTGTGCCTATTGCAGTGACAGGCAGAAATTGAACAAGTTAAGACTTTATTTGTTATATATTAATTTAATTTGTATGCCGCCCTTCATCCGATGATGTCAGGGAATTTCACACACATAAAAATGCAAAATAAAAATGCAAAATATTCAATAAAAAACAGGAATAAGATCACCCAAACACCCTGTACTTTTCTAGTGTGGAAATCCAAGTATGTGAAACAGCTTGTCACATTCTGTCCGTCAGACATTTTATTACACACGTGGCCACTTATTTATTTTTGGGCTCTTCACTCCACCTGCAAAAGAGAACACAAATTTGCATATGCCACAAAGAATATGCAAATCTCTGTCCTCTTTTTGCAAATGGGTCAGAGAGCCCAATCCACATACAGTGTAATGGTCCCAGAATCCCAGATATAATGTAGCTAAACACTAGGCCACACTAACATGTGCTTTCATATTACAGAAGTGGCACCTGTGAATATAAATTAGTGGGATTTTTGTTATTCAATTACTAGCCCCAGGAGTGTTTATTACAGGCTGCATAGTATACATAGCACTCCTTTTTTTAAAAAAGAAAAAAAATCTGTTTAGTTTACTTTTTACTTTTTACTTTTTACTTTTTGACAGCTGGATGCATCACTGCAATTGCTGCTCTCTCCAAATTAAGGTCAGATGCTGCATATGTACTGTATTTTTCCGTGTATAAGACTAGGGTTTTTTTTAAAAAAAACACACACACCAAAAATAGGTTTCAAATTGGGGCTCATCTTATACACGGGTAGTGCTGAGGGTGCTTTCTTAATTTGGAGTGCTCCAAAATGGGGGGGGGGCGTCTTATACAATGGGGGCATCTTATACACGGAAAAATACGGTATGTCATATTAAAATGCTCAGCTTTGGACACCTGACTGCACATCTCCATTGCATTGTCTTTGGGGCAGTGAAGCTTCACAGCAAATAGCACATACATCGGGCAGAAGATGGGAGGGAAAGATAAACGACAGGCGAACATGTCTGTGTGAGAGAGGCACCGAGGGGAGAGAAAGAAATGTTTATGTGTGTGTGAGAGAGAGCAGGGGATGCAGATGGTTGGTGGAAGCTTGAAATTTACCAGCCAAAACTGTGTGTGTGTGGGGGGGTCTCTGAGTGAGCATATCTATATCCAGTGCTTTTTTGGGGGGGGGGTGCAGGTGTACGCATACCACTAAGCATTTTGTGAATCTAACGGGAGAGGAAACTAAAGATTTCAAAATTGTCAGTTCCTTTTCTAGCACAGTGAATCGTCAGCTCCAGTGCTGGATTTACGTATAAGCTAAATAAGCTATAGCTTAGGGCCCCACACTCTTGCCCCCCCCCAAAAAAAATTAAAGAAAAAAAACCCTAGATGTACATTTCCAAAATATAAGATAAAAAAACAAATAAAATAAAACCTACATACAGCAACAGTGTTTTGTGTTGTGTAGGATCCTATGATGTAAGTAATTGGCCACACCTGCTAGTCAGCTCCATAAAATATTCAGCACAAAAAAAACAGCAACAATGCTGGACATATAAAAGGCCCCATAACCTTCAGTAGCTTAGGGCCTTATTAAACCTAAATCCGGCCCTGATCAATTCTGCTACCCCCGATGGTGGCCTCATTTTCTCTCACAGCGTTTCCTGAGTCTCAGACGGAACTGAGCGTTTAATGTGTGAAGTAGGAGTTGGAATCTAGCATG
This sequence comes from Lacerta agilis, assembly GCF_009819535.1. Classification (NCBI taxonomy): domain Eukaryota; kingdom Metazoa; phylum Chordata; class Lepidosauria; order Squamata; family Lacertidae; genus Lacerta; species Lacerta agilis. The sequence goes on along the minus strand of NC_046316.1, from coordinate 79,452,081 downwards.
GTGATTGGTCAGTTTTGTTGTTACCACGTCCAATGGCGGCTTCCTTTCCTTTCCCGGTGATTTTCTTGAGTCAAAATGAGAGTACCCCTAAACATTTTTTTAAAATAAAAAACACTGTCTATACCTCTGTAGATATATCTGTATGTGTGTAATCCTGGAAATATGTCCCTTAGGTCCTGCAGATGTAGATGTTTTCTGAAAATGAAGGAAACCCACTAAAATTTTAAATTGTTGGAGAATCCACTAGTATACTGTCATCTTTTATTAAAAGACTTAATACATCCAAAGAAGAATACTGGAACTAAAAGCAATAACAAAGCAACACGATGCAGATTTCATACTTAGATGCAGTGCTTTTTTCTTTAAAAAAATGTTTAGGGTTCCTTTCATTTTGACTCAAGAAAATCACCATTTTATAGTTCAAATCGGGAAAAATAAATACGGTAAATGGACAAAAGTACAAAGGTTCACAAAATGTTTAGGGGTATGCGTACCCCTGCGTACCCCCAGAAAAAACCACTGCTTAGATGAGAATCAGTAGTAAGAAAGTAGTAAGAAACAGTCGTCAAGGGTAGGCCCTCATGAAGCACAATACAGTGGTACCTCGCTAGACGAATGCCTCGCTAGACGAAAAACTCGCTAGACGAAAGGCATTCGCTAACAAAAGGGTGACTCGCAAGACGAATCTCCCTATGGCCGCAACTCGCAAAACAAAAATGTTTTGTGGTTCCCCCCCCCGCAAAGCCACGCTTCCTCCGACCATGCTTCGCAAGACGAAATTTCTGCTATAAGACAGCACTCGCGGAACGAATTAATTTCGTCTTGCGAGGCACCACTGTACAATGCATCTCTGAGATTATGAACACATGACTATTGCTAGCTTTGCATCAATGCCTTCTCACTGGATAAGAAAGCATGCATGGGTCACTCAAGTGTGGATGGCGAGTGGCAGTAGATATTATTAGGCTGTGAGTGTATATTATTTTTCAGTTATGATTAATCCTTGAGGTCCTTGCTAAGTGGGAAGTGAATGGCCTCTTAGTGAAACCCATTGACACACGTACACATACAGTAAGGTTGTCTCTCGCTGCAACTGTTACCCTCACAGCCTTAAGACAATCGATATCATACTGTGTTTAGAATTATCTTTTAAGGAACACAAAGTGGTCAGGTGGAAAGACTCTCAAAAGGCCAGCATGAAGTTAATAAGATCTGCTAATAGCTTAGTAATTTCATGGGGAACCAAACAGTAGAATCTGAGTAGCCACAACCTTAATTGGATATTGATCTAAACAAATATTCCCTTCAAAGTGCTTGCTAGAATCGGTTATTATTATATCTTCAGACACATAATATACATTCTGCTTTCTGTCCCGTTAGGATGGCTTTTGGAATGGCCAGTTAAAATCACCATTCTTAGTACTGTATCATTTTGAATGCTAATTCCATATGATGCAAGAGAAGATTGCAGGTGCATGGCAGTGCATTTAGCTTGGGAGTGCATGACCTCTGTAATCCCTGGATCCAGCAAGTGTTAAAAGATAACTAAGCCTGGATAGGTGAGGTGAGCACCTGGGTGATAAACCAGCAAGAGAACACAGGATCAAAGGTACTCGGTGCAAGATTGAAAATGGGATGGAAGCCCTCCCACTACAGATAAAGCCAGAGGTTATAGTAGAGAGGTTAGAGTTAGAAGTTATGTGAGCTAGAAGCTGGTTGAAAAAAGGCCACAGGCTGGAATGCTAGAGAGAAAGACATGGTTGATGTCTGCTTGAATCCAAGGCTGTGGCTATGGGAGAAGCAAGACCATCATGGTGTGTTAATGCTGTAACGTAAAGGTAAAGGACCCCGGATGGTTAATTCCAGTCAAAGGCAACTATGGGGTTGCGGCGCTCATCTTGCTTTCTGGGTCATGTGGCCAGCATGACAGAAACCAGAGCACATGGAAACCTCGTTTACCTTCCCGCCACAGCGGTACCTATTTACCTACTTGCACTGGCATGCTTTCGAACTGCTAGGTTGGCAGAAGCTGGGACAGATCAATGGGAGCTCACCCTGTTGCGCGGATTTGAACCATCGGCCTTCTGATCATATATAATGAAGACACCACAGTCTCCACTGTGTTTCATTTTCAAAAGGAAACATGAATCCTGGGTAAGCGCCTGGAACCCCTGGAATCTTGCACCACTCAGTGATTGGGGTGGCATGCAAGAGTTTATTCATTTGTATGGAGCCTTTCAAGTGAAACTAGCCCTGCAATTCTGAACATTGTCACCCTGATCCAACGCCCTGTGCACACTACTCCTTTTTGTGCAAGTTCCTCTGTTAACTTTGACACAGAACAGTATATGTTGGAAGTGTAATGAAATTGAGGGCTCTTTTATTCACAGGTGGTGGTCCTGCAAAATAATTAAGGGATATTGGGAAACTATATATAATGAATTAAAAAAGGTACTTTAAAAAAACTTTCCCCCAAACACCTAAGATTTTCCTCTTGGAGATGGTAACAACGGAGCTCCCCAAAAAGACAAAAGAGTTTATTACTATATGCCACCGCCGCAGCTAACCTTATTGGCACAAAGGTGGAGAACAAGTATAGTACCCACTAAGGAAGAACGGCAGTGCAAATTGTTTGAATATGCTGAACTGGCTGGTCTGATGAACAGGATAAGAGAAAAGGCAAGCAAGGAATGTAAGGAGGAATGGATCGTGTTTATTCACTATTTCAAGAAGCAGTACATTATAGACAAATACGTAGCTTAGCAGGTCTCGTGTCAATCCAGCAGAGTTGAAATAGATACAGTACTTAATAGATAACAAATTGAATGATTAAAAAGAAGTGGATTACGCCGAGTAGTAGAAAAGCAAAAGGAACCAGGAAAAGTGTGGAAGGAAAGTCATATGGTATATGTAGATCTGCTGTATTTGGTATGGTTGTAAGTGGGACAGGGGGAGGGGAGGGGGGTTAAATATGCTCTCTGTTCCTGTTTTTGAAAATGCAAATACATAAATAAATAAAAACTTTGACAGAGTGCAGACCCATATGCAGATTTATTTGCATTGATGCTGCTGCACAATCAAAATGTAAATGGAGAAGTCCCCGCAGGTTGGGGGACTCTGTATCAATTTGAATCCTTGTACTTCCCTGGGGTGAGAGGAAAGGCTGCTATTTAAGTGGTAGAGCGCATGCTTTGCATGCAAAAGTTCCCCAGTATCTCCACCAAGGACTGATGAAAAGCCAGTCTGAAACCCTGGAGAGCCAGTCGTTGTGGTCAATAGACAGCTCAGCGGGTTAATAGTGTGACTCAGTTTCCTGTTTCATATGGGAGGTATTCAACTGCGTTTTACTCAGGTGGTTATCTTGTAGACACCAGCTAGGTCCAGTTACATGTTGTGACCTTGAGAGGCAGGATCACGAGACAGCTATAGCTCCAGTTTGAGAAGAGTTTTATTCTACTTGCATTTAAATGACCCTTGGCGTCCCTTTCCAATTCTACAATCCTATGATTCTATGAAATGCTGAGTAGTCTGCTTTGCTTAGTGTGATTAGACTGTGTGTAGGTTTATTGTGCATTTTATGTCTCATAATTGCTGTGCAACTAATAAAACTTGGTCAACGCCCCAAAGTGTGTTTATTGCCTCTGAATCCAAAACAGCAGCTGCCCTTGGCAGAACATAGAGGGACAGAGACCCCTGATTGTGCCAAGACGGTTGTACCACAGATTTGAAGTGGGCCAGGATATTGTACTTCCTCTTGAGTATTTTCCAGACTACATCAGTGCCTCTTTCAATCTGATGCTCTAAGGAGCTATAGAAGGGATGGAGAACCAGTTGGACTACAACTCCCATCATTCTTTACTATTGGCCATGCTTACTGGGGCAAGCAGGAGCAAGAACCCACCAACATATGGCAGGCAATACTCTACAGGTTGGCTATGATGCCACATAGACAATCTAGGGCATAACAGCTACCTGAACACTGAAGTATATATGTGGATGTTTTTTCCAGCCAGATGTTTTGCGTGTCGAGGTCCCCAAGCCACCCTTCAAATAATATAAGGTTTTTGGCATAATTTTGGCCACAACTTTATTAAAATACAAAATGTGAGTGGTTGCTTAGGCATTGGTCCTGACTATCTGTTCCCGCCTGGGGACAGACTGACATCCGCCTGCCTTGCGGAAGTCAGTAAAGGGAAAACACTTTGGGGAGAGAATGAGAACTGGGGGTCAGGCCCTCGCCTCTCCCCTAATGTTCCCAGGGGCTCTTGCATGGCCCTAGCCCCTGACCAGGGGGTACGGACAAAAGCATGGTGAGCCCCTGGATTCCTTTAACGGAATTCCCCACGCAGCAGGAGCATTGGAGGGGCAGGCACAGCCAATCCTTACCCCTCCACCAACCAATAATAACCAATGCCTAACCGCAACCTTACAAGTTGTGACTAATTGCAACGCAGTAGGTGAAAACCAAATGGCACCAGCCAATCAGCCAAATGGAAAAAATCCTACCAGGCCCCTGCCCCAAAAGCAGACTACCCCATGACCATAGCTGTCAAGCTTCCTTTTTTTGCATTGGGAAACAAGTATAGCAAGGTCAACTCAGAAGCCTAAATTATAGGGAGGGCGGGTGGGTGATCCGATGCACGTAGCGAAGAGGGGCTCGCGCTGCATGCCAGAAACATATATAGCCTCTGGGCTGTCCATCAAAACTTGCCACATTCAATTCTCCCCAACAACCCGCAGAACCCAATCACAGTCCTTGGCCATCTAAACGATCCCACCCAACAACAGAAGGGTGTCTTGCTGGCCCCCACCCCAACACATGCTCTCCATGAAGGAGAACTCGCTTTGCTACTGTCACAGGCAACAATATGCCTCTGAATACCAGCTGCTGTAAATCACAAGTGGGGCGAGTGCTATTACATTCAGATGTCACTTGTGGACTTCCCATGGGCATCGGTTAGCCACTGTGAGAAGAGGGTGCTGCATTTGATAGAAATTTGCCCGGGGAAGGGTATAAAGCCCCTACCAGTGAAGAATGGCAAATTAAGCTGTTGGACTATGCCAAAATGGCAAAACTGGCCGGAAAGCTCAGGAACAAAGAAGACAAAAGTTTCAAGAAAGAATGGGAAAGATTTAGAATTTATTTAAGAGACCACTGCAAGCAAATGAAAACATTCGCAGGATTTTAACAAGACTTGTAAGGTAACAAATGCTTTAGACAATATGGTGAGATTTAAAATATAGATGAAGAAATAACCTGCAGTTAGAAATGTTGACAACAGGACCCATGGATGCTGGGAAGAGCAGGGGTCAGCAAACCTTTTCAGCAGGGGGCCAGTCCACTGTCCCTCAAACCTTGTAGGGGGCTGGACTATATTTTTTTTTGGGGGGGGGATGAACGAATTCCTATGCCCTACACATAACCCAGAGATGCATTTTGAATAAAAGGACACATTCTATGCATGTAAAAACACGCTGATCCCCAGACCATCTGCGGGCTGGATTTACCGGTAGAAGGCGCTTGGGTCAGATCCAGCCCCAAGGCCTTAGTTTGCCTACCCATGATCTAGAGATTCAGAGAAATCTCTAAATCTGAGTATGTCTCTGATATTGTTGTAACATTACACTTGTGAAATCAAATAAAAATTATTTACAAAAAGAAAAAAAGATAGAAATTTGCCCTAATCCATGAAGACTCTTCTTAAGTTTCACACTGGCCGGTACTTTCTTGATCTCCTGCCCTTGGGCAGAAGATATAGAAGCATGATTAATCAGACCAACAGGGTAAAGAACAGCTTCTATCCGTGGGCTGTTATGCTACTGAATGAAAAGATAACCACAGGGCAACTGACTTTCGGGTTAGGTGGGTGTGCGTCAGTAAATGAGGGGAATTAAGACTAAGAGAGGTGAGTTGGGATGCTCGTGTAATCTCACTGTATACAAGTGACAATAAAATATTTCCAGTTACAGGTAGGTAGCCGTGTTGGTCTGCCATAGTCAAAACAAAATAAAAAAAATTAAAAAAAATCCTTCCAGTAGCACCTTAGAAACCAACTAAGTTTGTTCTTGGTATGAGCTTTCATGTGCATCTGTGTACATTTCGTGTTTCAGTGTATCTGAAGAAGTGTGCATGCACACGAAAGCTCATACCAAGAACAAACTTAGTTGGTCTCTAAGGTGCTACTGGAAAGAATTTATTTATTTATTTATTTATTTATTTATTTATTTATTTATTTATTGAATAAAGTATTTCAATATTCAATACATCTTGCAACTGTGGTATTTTTTTTTTAAAAAAATAACACATATTCTCCAAAAGAGAAGAGAATGCAGTTTTTTTTATTATTGCTATTGTGGACTTCAAGGCAATCTTCTAGACTACAAATCATGCTGTTTTTATTTTTATTTTATTTTTGCTTGGCTGTGTTTTGTTGTTTTTTCATATCGCTTTGGCTTTGCCTCCGGTTTCTCTCCATTAAATTATCTTCTATTTGACCGAGACAAAGAAATACCTTTATGTTTGTGTTCCAGCTATGTATTTATTTATTTTTTTATTTTTTGGTTGGGAGCCCAGACTTTGTGTATAATGCTTATATTTAGCATCAAATAATTGAATTTGCACAGCCTATACAAGACTCAAGAGTGCAACTATTTATGTCTTATTCTTTTGTCCTTGAAGAAAAAAAACCTGTTTACGTATCAAAAGAACATTAATGGAACCAGGGAGAACACTGGCCTATTCAAACAACACCTTATTGTACTACTTTCATCCAAGCTCCTCATACTAGCTTAGTTATCAGGGCCAACACAGCAGATAGCTCAGTGGAAGAGCAGAAAATTTGCCAGCAATGACTCCTAGGTTCGGTCGCTGGAATTTCAAAGACACTGTCTGCAACCTTGGAGAGTTTCTGCCAATCAATGTGGACATTGCCGAGCTAGATGGACCAATGACCTGGCTTCATTTCAGGCAAGCTTCCTATATTTCTATCCTAGGCAGTCATGCATAGGAAAAGCAGTTTCGTAGATGCCAATGGCTCTTCAGATGAACTAGAGATGCAACAGTAGAGGAATCCTGGCGATGCAATATTCACACACACACCCCTTCTCAGTGGCCCCTGCATCTTTCATATTGATAGGGTTAGGCAAACCCTACCTCTGAAAAATTCACTGGGGGCAGATGGAAATTGTAGTCCAATGGTGGCTACCCTTAAGTAAAATGGAGGTCTTTACTACTCATTTTTTTCAAGACATAACCAATAAATAACATCATCAGGAGATATGGGCAAGGGGAAAGACCTTGCTGAAGATGGACTAGAACCACCAAATTCCTAGGGGCTGAGCTGCAGTGCTGCCCTGTGAGGCATAGCCCCTCTTTGGAAAGTTTTGGATCTTCTTGGATCCAAGTGATTTTAGAGATTCCACTCCCTCCTCCATCTATCCATGTTCTGCTTGATTTCCTGCCATTTCCTGTCCCTTCCTGTATATACCCTCCCCTTCCTATGAGCAGTTTGTCTGTGAAATATAGTGGCTTCCAATGCAATGTAGAATCATCTCACTCTGTGTCTCTGTCGCTATCTATCTATCATCTATATCTATCTATCTGTCTGTCTGTCTGTCTGTCTGTCTGTCTGTCTGTCATCTATCATCTATCACCTACCTGATGCAGCAAACCTCTTTTGCTTTCCCCAGATCAACTTCCCATTCCTCTCTCCACATCTGCCTCACCTTTCTGGACCAGCTCGATGACCAGCAATCCTGCTTCACCGCTTGATTTGATAATTGAAACCAATTCTCTAGAGATGTCACTGGATCTGTCCAGGGCCTAACACTTGTGAAACACTTCCACATCCCCACTCACACGCTCTTTCTTTATTACCTTTCCCACTTCCATATTTAATTCTTCAGCCTGTATCCTTAGCAGAGAATTTTTACATTCTGAGTTATAGCACTGGATTTATTTAAACATACAGTGCTTTGAGGAAAAATATAATGAGGCATTAACTTTCCTCTCTGGCAGAACTAGTTTTGTGCTAAAAAAGAAGAGGTGGAAAGATCTAATGCTATCCACCAGAGTTCTAAAGGTGTGCGTGTGAATTCCACCAAGATGTAGCAAAAATTGTGCATTATGTAAGTTGATATTATTATAAGCTTAGAATGCTCTGTTCCCTGAGCATTTTTCTTAGTGCTGGAAATGTATGGACAAGGGGAGAAATGATCATATCCAGATGTTGGGAAGGAAAACATAGTATCTGTGCAAACGTAAATATTATGTCTTTCATTTCCTTCTTCATAAAAGAGTTCTCATAAAGCAGGGAATGGACTCCAACTGCCATCATTCTTGAGCATCAGCCATGCTGGCTGGGTCTGATGGGAGGTTGGAGTCCAGCAACATCTGGGAAGCTTCAGGTTCCCTATCCCTGCCTTGAAAGAAAACATACTGATTACTATCAACTAATAAAAAAACACAGAAGCATCCAGCTAATTAATTAATTCTCAGTAGACTAAATAAATATATGTTATTCCCTGTTTGCTTTGGCAGATGACAAAGAAAGTGGAGACAGAAACCCAATGCAACATCTTTGAGGAAAATAGGAAGCAACATGCCTGCAGCCCAGCATAGTAGATAGAACACGAATTTGCATTTCAAAGTTCCTGGAGCTCATTCCTTGAGATTACACTGACAATCACTATTGAAGCAGTCTTGGATCAGACCAACTGCAGCTTGCCTTTAAGGGGGGGAAAGATTATTTATTTGACAGGGCATGACTGAGAACCATCTGACTTTCTGCCCTCTATACAACATCATCCTTAGGGCAGGGTAAAAATGAAAGAAGAAGAAGAAATGCTTTCAATATTACAAGGGTAACCAGGAGCCAGAGAAGGAGATTTCCCTGCACCGCAAGATGGCTGTACAATGACATCTTTTTCTACTGACCCCATGGATGAGATGGATGAGGGAATGAACTGTCGGAGCTCTGAGCTGGTAGACTGGCAAGTACCACTTCAGATCACCACTGAAGGCAACTGCATTTGAAGGGTCCCACTGTAGAATAAAATCTGTGCAAATAGTATATTAGCACCTCAGGAAGAGTGGTGTTACCTTTAAAAAGGGTAAAGTCCAGTCAAAGGCGACTATGGGGTTGCAGCACTCATCTTGCTTTCAGGCCGAGGGAGCCAGCATTTGTCCACAGGCAGCTTTCCGGGTCATGTGGCCAGCAGGACTAAACCACTTCTGGCGCAACAGAACACCGTGATGGAAACCAGAGTGCATGGAAACGCCGTTTACCTTCCCGCCACAGCAGTACCTATTTATCTACTTGCACTGGCCTGCTTTCGAACTGCTAGGTTGGCAGGAGCTGGGACAGAGCAACGGGAGCTCACTCTGTCGCGGGGATTTGAACTGCTGACCTTCCAATTGGCAAGTCCAAGAGGCTCAGTGGTTTAGACCACAGCGCTACCTGCACCCCCAAAGTACCTTAGCACTTTGCCTGCTGTACTAGTTTTCTATTTTCAATATTTTTTTTGTTGTAAAAATAAATAAAGATAAATGGAAGCATTTGAAAACGTGGAAAATGCCTCACCTCCAAAAGGATATTGTAGATCTAGAAAAAATCCACACATGCACGACATCATGTGCACAACATTGCACACTCATGATGCCTCCCCCCCACACACCAATATTGGGTGCATCTCAGCACCTCTGACCCAGACCAAACACCCCACAGGATCTCCATGTCCTGGCAAACTGCTCCACTTTTCTCCCTTACTTCAGCCTTGCCTTGGACCAGGCCTCAGTTGCTTTTGCCAGTGAACATACCTCTGGAGTTACAAGAAGATTTAAGTTGCGGCATCGATTAAAAAATAAATACAAGACCTGTGTAATTTTCACTGCCTCTTTTCCATGTGTTTCCACCCATCAAGCCATGTTACAATTCAAGCTGATGCACCAGAAGATGGAATGGAATGCAATCTCAGATAATAGCGGTGGAAGTCATTATTTTGAAAGTCATAGTAAAAGACTCCATTAAGAGTAATACCTTTAATTAGGTAATAAGACATGACAATTGGTGCATTTCTCAGCAGAAAGATGAACCGGGTAACCTAATGGATCTTTCTCCATCTCTAATTCTAGTGATTTTATTTTCATTTTGCCTGTTGTGAAAGGTACAGCACTGATGGCTGAGTGACCTTAACAACTTTCAAAAGTTCATTAGTCACTTTGAAACTGATGATCTGTCCCTGTAATACATAATGAATGGAGAGATGTAAATATTTTTCTTCAGTGCCCTCAGATATGAAGCGAAAGCCTGTGCAGCTTTAACTGCAGTAATTAACAAAACCCGGCAAATGAGAAAACATTGAGTTTGGAATTAATGGCGTACGTGGGTGAGCAACTCCAGAGTCTGGGGATCGAGGAGCAGCAGAGTTCATTATCCTGACATGAGCCAGGCACCTTGAACACAGGAGTTGGCTATCGGGCAAAAAATATTAGCTCTGCCACCAGGTTGGAACCAGAGTGGACACACCTATATTTGAAAGGATGTCCTGTCTAATCCCAGTTTAAAGAAAAAGATAACATTCTGGGGAAATGCTTGTGGATGAAATAGATCTATTTTAGATCAATTGGGAGGGGGGCATGTGTTAGTCTGTGTTCGGTCCAAGATGGGTCCAAAGAGATGGGTGCATGACACCCACCTTTTTTGTGGATTCCACCTCGTCGCTCTGCAAAGCAAAACTGATGTGGAAGCAGCATTAGAATACCTTCGTGCATGAGACTTGAATCCGGTTTGTGATGCACACACGAAACAGCTATCTGAGCCTCACGTCTGAAAACTCTTGGCATGCCTAACGCAGTTCTTCAGAAGGGGAAATGGTGATCAGAAACACCTCTCAAAGCTCATGTCTGTTAGCAAAATTCACCGAGAGAAACGGAAGCCAGCCTGTTACAGGGCTTGTTAGTTTTGAAGCTATTGTACTTGTAGTTGTCAGGATGAACTTTTATACAGAGCCAATTGAGCAAGCTCTGCATGTCATGTTGGAGAAATCCGCATTACGCCAGCTCAGCTGTTTCTTTAAAAATAATCTTCTCTCTCTTCTCCCTTGTCATCTTGAGTGAGTCATGTCACAATTAGTGACTCTATCAGAATAATGAGTTGGTTGGGCAGTAGGCTCACCTGTAAGAGTTTAAGCAAATCTTACTTGGTTCCTCAAACAGAGCAGGAATAATCCCATCATATCTACCATCCTTCTCCTGATATGTACTGTACTGTGTGATGCCTAGCAGACCTTCTTTTTTAGACCTTCCTACTTTTTAGTTGTGAAAGATAGGCATGCCTGGCATGCTCTGGTCCATGGGGTCACAAAGAGTTGGACATGACTGAACGACTGAACAACAACAAAAACTTTTTAGTCATATTCCCTTCCCAGTTCATTTCTGATTACAATTATGCCTTTTTACTTACTTTCTCCCTCTTTTACTGGTTTTGCTTCTTTGTTATTAACAGCAACTGCTATAAAGAAATTAAGTGGATGGATCATTCCCCATGTTAAGATCTTCAGGTGTCACTTTTAACACAGCAAGCTGCGGTGTTCGACCAATTTTTTTTTTATTAAAAAGTGGGCAACCTTTCTTCTGATCCTCCAACTCTCAGCAGTGCCTATCTCGGTGTGCTCTATTTGCTCTTGCTTCCTTGTTCTGAAGAACAGCACACTTGGCTGTGTAAATGATCTAGCCCAAAACATGTTACACAAGGGCAGACGTTTATGTTATTGCGACACATTCAAATGTGTGCTTAAGGACACCAATAATTGGAGTTACAGGTAGGTAACCGTGTTGGTCTGCCATAGTCAAAACAAAATAAAATAAAAAATTCCTTCCAGTAGCACCTTAGAGACCAACTAAGTTTGTTCTTGGTATGAGCTTTCGTGTGCATGCACACTTCTTCAGATACACACGAAAGCTCATACCAAGAACAAACTCAGTTGGTCTCTAAGGTGCTACTGGAAAGAATTTTTATTTTATTTTGTTTTGACCAATAATTGGGTTCCTTTGGGTGCCAGGGAACTACCCTAGGGGGTGAAGGCAATCAAGGCAGGGCTTGGAATGTGCTGAGAAGGATTATCAAGGATCCCAGGTGAGACATCCATGAGATGGGGCACCTCAGAATGCCCTGGGACTATTGTGGCTTCCTCTTGGTGCTCTGTTGTGGGGTTTTCTGTTTTGTCCCAAGAAGGGTTGCGTGGGATCCTGACACCTCCCCACTGCCATGGGTATTAGTTTTGCTGCCTGTATATTCAGATGGTGTTTGGAGGGGCTGCACTGCATCCTGATATACACTCACAAAGCTTTTCCACACCAGGAGGAAGACTGGCCTAAATAATGAAGAATGCTAGACTAGATTCTCTTAAGCCCATTGATTTCAGTAGACTTACGTATACCTAACCCTGCGTTAGAATGTGACTAATTATATCTCTAAGCATAGAATAGTTGCTGCTCATTTAAGGACAGATGGCTATAGCAAGTTCTTTTAGGATAATTGACACAAATGCAATGGGTGCTCAAGGCTGCTGAACACACACACACACTAACGGCCCTTAGTTTTGCAAAGATACCCTTGAAAGAGAACTGAAATACCAGAATCTCTCTGCTTTCAGCGCTGCAACTTCTGCCGAAGGTGGAAGAGAATGCCTCTAAATAAATTATGACCCTAACGGGGAAATAAATACATTATCTCAAATCCAATCTCTTCCCCTCCCCCACCCCCAAGCAGTAATTTGTATTCTTAAGATTCATTAGCTCTCCTGGTTGCCGTTTCATATCTCGGAAAGAAGGGGGAGCCAATGAAAATTCAAGCTCATACCTTGGCGGTTATTAAGTAGCCGGTCTGGGTTGTCAAACAAGTGATAAATACTTTAGCAACCCTTTATGGATGCTAAGCTAGACAAATATGTCATAATGACTTGCAATCGTCTTATCTACCATTCTGAAGAAGCACAACAATTTGCCATAACTTCATTTAGAGCCAGTATGTTTCTGGAAATGTGAGGAAATTGTGATGCACACAAAACAGACAAGGTGGCCTTTAGAGGGGGCGAAAGGTGTTTCTTTGAGAGCCAGTGTGGTGTAGTGGTTAAGAGTGGCAGACTCGTAATCTGGGGAACCGGGTTTGTGTCTCTGCTCCTCCACATGCAGCTGCTGGGTGACCTTGGGCTAGTCACACTTCTCTGAAGTCTCTCAGCCCCACTCACCTCACAGAGTGTTTGTTGTGGGGGAGGAAGGGAAAGGAGAATGTTAGCCGCTTTGAGACTCCTTAGGGTAGTGAAAAGCAGGATATCAAATCCAAACTCCTCCTCCTCTTCTTCTTCTTCTTCTTCTTCTTCTTCTTCTTCTTCTTCTTCTTCTTCTTCTTCTTCCTGTTTTGTGTGGTATGTGATCATTCTGCAATAGCATCACTATTTCTTGCCAAGTCACGAATTCTGAATGCTGGGTGACAGAACATAAGAATTGTCAGGTCAAAGGCAAGCTTAATTCAGTATCCTGTTTTTACAGCCCCACCCCACCCCCACCCCACAATGCCCATGGGAGGCTGGTTAGCAGGACTTGAGCAAAACAGTGCACTCCACACTCATGATTCTCATGCATGCAGGCCACTTTTAAAATATTTGTCGGAATCACTCTCACACAGATATCTTCCTCGTAGTTCTCTGCTATACTTCATTTTCCCCAACTTGGTGCCCCCAAACTCCAACTGCCATCAGCCCCTGCCAACACATCCATTTTTGCTGTTCTGGTGGTTTAATTGTTGAACTGATCTTACCATCAACATGTTTGCCCTTACTCTACCCTCCTCAAAAATAAGCCCATTTCATCTAGTCCTGCCCTCTGACTTAGTTTTTCCATATAAACTCAAATATATCTTGCTCTGAAGATGCTGAATGCTGAAGACTCACTTTCTTTTGACACTTGAGGTGTGTATTTCTAGGACACACCTTATTTTTGTGATTGTAAATTTTTGAAATCTGTTTTTAATGCTGTGTTTTAATGTTATAACCTGCCCTGGGACCTTAGGGTGAAGGGTGGGTAATAATAATAATAATAATAATAATAATAGGCCTAATAATACCACCCAGTGCTTTTCTTCTTGAAAATAAAGATACTGGTACACAACATGAAGTTGTTACAGTAAGTGCCACACTTTTAACCAGTGTTTTTCTTCTGGAAAAAAGGTACTGGTACTGTGTACCCTTAAGTGTCCCCAGAAAAAAAGCCCTGGTGATACCAATGTTTCCGCAAACAATTCAGGATGAATGCTCAGTAAACAGGCCATCTGGAAGCACCCCACAACTTATAGGGAACATGAGGAGAACTAGACATGAAGATGTCATTTATGGCAACAGCTTCATCTGTCTCCTAACCTGCAGTTCAGCCACTTATGGAGACAAAAGCCTCCATTGTGGTCTACAAGTGATAAACCATATTTTATAAGGCTTACTATCAGCCATGTGTTGCGGCCTGCTTGGTGTGTGACAACCCAATGAGGCACTGAAAACCAGAGGCTAGTTGAATCCTTGATGGGCCACCATGAAAGCTTGGTGGACTGAGTTTAGCATTGTTCATTCTGCCTTCATGTCTGCTGTGATTTTGGGGAGCATGTCAACAACGAATGCTTACAAATAAATATAGGCCTGCCTTGAAGTCATGGAAATGTGGACAAACCCTCCTTTGTGGTTTATTAGCTGCCCGCTATACTTGGCATGCAGATCAATAAAATGTTTTCTCCCAACGTCAACTGAGTAGTTCGCTAGTAAATAAATATATATTTCCCAATGAGCATTTGTGAGCCTGTGAGTTATGAGACTCTCATACTCTTGTGAAAGAAATATAATAATCGCCTGTCATTGGTGTGGTTTTCTGGTGCTGCTCCCATCCAATTCATCAAAGGCACACCATCCCATGGGAAGCAGAATATATACTGCAAATAAATGTATGTCACAAAAAGTTCATTTTGCAGGAATGGATGTTTTACCCCAGTTGTTATAGTCATAATGCAATGTTCTGGGTGATAAATTTGTAAGTCTTTAGGAGTAGTGGCCAACCTGTTTGACAGCTGTGCAACATGGTAAGTCCAATGAATGAGATAGGTGCTAATGTTATGAGCAGCACAGGCTGCCACCCATGCCTTTGCCTCTGGTCTTGTGAGTAGTGCAATGCGGGGAAGCCATACCAGAGGAGAAGAACCACTTGGGCCCATAAGCCCCCCTCGTACTATTGAGACACACCACTAGCACAGTCTTCACAGGTTGATTGTCCATGGTCAAACTCACCGGCTGTGTTATGCAAAGGTTTGCTCTCAGTTCACACGTTAGCATTCCTCTCTCCACAAGTGAATGGCAGAACCATTATGGGCACAGGAACTCCATGAGAACTCTCATTAGAAACCTCTGGATTGGCAGATCACATTAAGGGTAGGATCCCAAACCAGGTTCTCCATTTAGAGAGGAATAATCAGATGCAAATATACAGTGGTACCTCTGTTTACAAACTTAATTTGTTCCAGAGGTCTGTTCTTAACCTGAAACCATTCTGAACCTGAGGTGCGCTTTTGCTAATGGGGCCTCCCCCTGCTGCACGACTTCCGATCGCATCCCAGGGCAAAGTTCGCTACCCAGAACACCTACTTCCAGGTTAGCGGAGCTCGTAACCTGAAGTGTTCGTAAGAAGAAGAAAAAGAGTTTGGATTTGATATCCCGCTTTTCACTACCCGAAGGCTAACATTCTCCTTTCCCTTCCTCCCCCACAACAAACACTCTGTGAGGTGAGTGGGGCTGAGAGACTTCAGAGAAGTGTGACTAGCCCAAGGTCACCCAGCAGCTGCATGTGGAGGAGCAGAGATGCGAACCCGGTTCACCAGATTACGAGTCTACTGCTCTTAACCACTACACCACACTGGTATGTAACACGAGGTTCCACTGTATAGGAGGCAAGTGGACACCTGGCATGGCAGAAGCACATGCAAAAAGGACCTAGAGATCTTAGTAGACCACAAGATAAAGGCAAAGGACCCCTGGATGGTTAAGTCCAGTCCAAGGCGACTATGGGGTTGTGGTGCTCATCTCGCTTTCAAGCCAAGGGAGCTGGCATTTGTCCACAGAGAGTTTTCCGGGTCATGTGTCTAGCCTGACTATACCACTTCTGGCACAACAGAACATCGTGATAGAAACCAGAGCTCATTGAAACACTGTTTACCTTCCTGCTGCAGAGATCTTAGTAGACCACAAGCTTAACATGAGTCTACCATGTGAAGAAGCAGTATATGATTTTCACACAACTCTGTGTAAAACAACAACAGTATTCAACATGTTGCTAAGGATGGATGGATAAGTCAGCTTCTCTTATTTCCTAATTTCAAATTCAGTTCACAACACTCCTGAACATTTTAAGAAGTCCTCATTAGCATTTGGACAGCATAAGCTACAAGTATGTACATTTTTTTGCAAGCAGCTTCCTCTCCTGTAATGCATTTTTGTATGTCATTTGCACAAATATATGCACATTGATGTACCCTTTCTCTTAATATATACCTGTGTGGATACATTTTTGGGTTGGGGAACTGCAGCTCAAAATTCAGAGAAATGCTGGTTTTGAAGGATAGCGGCTTAATGGCTTGTTTGGGGAAATGTGGATTGCATTCATTGAAATGTAAATGGAACCAAATTTGTCCCCCATCATTAGCAAAATGCATGTCACACCTAATGCACCCCCCCGCCTTTCCCATGCTTCTCTATCCAATGCTGTGCTTCCACTACCACCGTCTCCTCAAGCACAGTCCTGTAATCTTCTCTAATGATTGTAATTGCAATCATTCACTAATAAGCAGAATAGTTTTTTTAAAAGTGCATTCAGGGTCAGCACTGAGGTGATGGGTGAACCCGATGAAGATCAGGATTTGCCCACTCTCAATTACACCCCGGCTTATAGTTTCATTTACAGTACTATTTTTCCTGAAGTAAGAAATGTGAACTAGGGCAGGACCAACTATTAATCAGCTTCACCTGAGCTTCATCCCCCACCCCCCTGCCAAAGGTGAGGGAGAGAATGCCTACAGCTGTGTGTGTGTGTGTGCAAAAGTTGAATGAGGTGGCCATGGCCTAAAAAGCTGAGCTAAATACTTTTACTATTGAAGGACAAGCCAGCCACATACCACCTCATTTATATATTCCACTCTCCTCAAGTTGTCATTGTCTCTTATTAAATGGATTTATACATGGCATTTAGTGGTTCAGACTCAAACCAAGCTCTCTCACACACACACAAAAATCACACACATTATATGTGAAGCCCCATTGTGTACTGTAATTCAGAAGCATAATTTTATATTAATAGATGTGTATTATATTTAGTTATATTCATTATTGAATGTACCTGTTTATCATAGAATCATAGAGCTGGAAGAGACCCTGAGGATAATCTAGTCCAACCCCCTGCAATGCAGGAATATGCAGCTGTCCCTTACAGGGATTGGACCTGCAACCTTGGTGTTATCAGCATTATGCTCGAACCAACTGAGCTATCCTGTAGGTATATGTTGGTTACTTGAGGAAAGAGAGGAGTGGAGGTCATACTCAAAGTAGACCCACTGAAATATATGAACTTAAATAGATCTGTCTTATTTGTTTCAGTGGTTCAGTGCAAACCAAACCCATGGCCTACTGGGATGAGTGAGTTTGGAAGAGTGGATGTTGGCCTATGCCAGTGTAACTCCCTTGACCTGGTGGAGCTGGTGTTATGGACTGACACAGCTGCGGAGCCCCTGGGGGAAAAGGTTCAGAGCCAGTCAGGGCCGGATTTAGGTTTGATGAGGCCCTAAGCTATTGAAGGTAATGGGGCCCTTTATATGTCCAGCTGTCCTTTGTCAATAACAAATTGTCGCTGTATGGTATATGGTAATTTATGGACCTAATAAGTATCTAAAGCCATTTGCACATAACAAAATAACCAGTCCATGCAGAATATAGGCACCCTATATATAGAAATGAGTAAACCAGTGATATTTTAGGGAGCAGGCTAGCAGGCGGGGCCCATTATTTACATCATAGGAGCCTACATAACACAAAACATTGTTGCTGTATGTAGGTTTTATTTTATTTCTTTTTATCTTATATTTTGGAAATGTACATCCAGGTTTTTTTCCTTTAATATTTTTTGGGCCCCCCAAGAGAGTGGGACCCTAAGCTATAGCTTGAATAGCTTATATGTAAATCCGGCACTGGAGCCAGGGGACTGGTGGTGGGACGACGATGGGTGGTCAGAGAGAAAAAGAGCAAACTGAGGGGAGGAGGAGCTGTCGGAAGCTGAAGAGGTGACAGGGTTTAGTGAACAAGAAGGGCTGTGACAGAGCACAGTTCAGACTCTGGGGCAGAAGCAGAGGCTGGAGAGGGTGGAGTCAGGAGGCAGAGAGGCAGGGTGCTGAGGAAGCCAGGGAGTCTCCTCCTCTTGCTGCAACCAGATCCTCTCCCCCTGGTTTCCTAGAACATGCCAAACAATGAAAGGGGCAGAGCAGAGGGTGGTTGTGCACAAACATAGCCTGAGACTGTGTAGGAAAGACCCTGGAGAGGAGGAGACTTAGGGGGCACTGGGAAGGTGGGGACTTCCAGTCGTCACAACTGCTTCATTGGGGCAAGACCTCCTAGAAAGAGTTGTTGAAACCACTAGGCCAGAGCTGTGGAATGTTTCCTTGAATAAATAGTTAACTTCGCTGGACTTGGGTGATTTATTGGTTTGCTCATGACCTCTACACCTGACTTCAACCCTGAAAGCTGGGGGTGCAGTGGCTCAGATGGCCATATTTAAGCTGGTGGAATTTACGGCAGTGAAGGTCCCAAACAAAAGGGGTGGGCAGGATGAAGCAAGGAAAGACTTATACCTATTGCAAACCTCTGTCAGCATAGCCATGTGTCCAGCCATGTGCCCAGCAGAAATGAATGAAAGAAAAAAAGATGATGTAAGTCAAACTCTTGGATGCGGGTGGCGCTGTGGTCTAAACCACAGAGCTTAGGGCTTGCCGATCAGAAGGTCAGCAGTTTGAATCCCCGCGACGGGGTGAGCTCCTGTTGCTCAGTCCCTGCTCCTGCCAACCTAGCAGTTCGAAAGCATGTGAAAGTGCAAGTAGATAAATACTGTAGGTACCGCTCTGGCGGGAAGGTAAACGGTGTTTCCGTGCGCTGCTCTGGTTCGCCAGAAACGGCTTAGTCATGCTGGCCACAAGACCCGGAAGCTGTACGCCGGCTCCCTTGGCCAGCAAAGCGAGATGAGTGCTGCAACCCCAGAGTCGTCCGTGACTAGACCTTTACGTGAAACTCTATCTTAAAAGAATGTTTTCCTTCCCTTGGGCTGGCTCATCTAGCAATAGCCCCACCACTGAATAGGTATTTGTAATAGAGGTAAGCAAAATGGGTGGGACATCTCACTTCTCATTGAGATCAAGGAGCGAGGTAGGCATTTAAGACAAAAATATAGGTGGGTAAACAAAACATCAATATTTTTTGGAAAATCCTACCCAGAGTCATACTTGATGTAGCCCAGGAAGGTAGAAGGGGTGATGAGAGAAAGAGAGAAGAGATGCGGTTCATCTCTCTCCACGGTAGAGAAACAGGGAGAGAAGCTTCTCTGCATAGTAAATTATCAAGTGGTCTGCAAGCCAGGAGTGCAATCTAGCAAGAAATGGGGGTGGCAGAATGGAAGGAAGCCATAATTGGAAATTAGTTTAGCGTGGAGCATTACCTGAACATGACGGGAAACACAGTTATGTTGTGAGCACTAAAATAAAATGCTAGTGCAGCTATTTCAGGGAGCACCACGGAAGAAACACCACTCTGATTTGACTTAGAAGTTGGTAAAGTCCAGTGTAAAAGTGGCCGAGGCTCAGCTGCTGTG